>NW_010100169.1:0-91551 GCF_000699245.1 Pterocles gutturalis
CACCAGCACCCCCTCCACCCCTTTCCTGGCACACAAAAAACTTTAAAAAACTCATGGACAAGAGTCAATGACGGCACATGGATTAGCCAGAGTTAGGGATTTTCTTATTAAGATGTAAAGCAGCTCACACTCATAGCCAGCCAGGCTCTTTGAGAAAGACATTGCAATTACAACAGCCTTGAAAAATAATGGAGAAAATTTACCACCCTGTGTGCAAAATCTGTAGGCACCCTGCAGATACTATATGAAGAGAAACCACCTCCCCATTGTGTTAAGGTCTAAGATGCCTGCATAAAACTTTCTCCACAAATAAATCGGCACCCAGAATGTTCAGCGCCACTGAGGGACTTGCACAGCATCCTCCTGTGATGGTTGACTGAGACAATTCTGTTTCAGTATCGTGTCAGTTAATTTTAGGTGTTTAAATTCTTTCAACAATTTCCATGATTCAGAAGGAGACAGAATTAGAAATTTACTGAAGTGCAATACTATGATGACAGGCTGTTGCTGTAGTTTATTAATATCCAGTAATTGTGGCCTTAACACTTGAGTGAGCAACGGCTTTTAACCCGTATTTCTGTGGAATAACCAAGTTTCTCCAAACATCAGCATTTAACCGTGGACACCCAGTTTCTACTGGTGCAGGGCTGGTTTATGTATAATCGTCCAGACACTGACCAGAAGTACATAGCACACATGAGGTTTTAGGATGTTTCTTTAAGGAGAAATTTTCAAATATTCAATTTTGACTTGTAATTAAACTTTCTGCAGATAAACAAAGAACAGTGGGTCTCACCTGCTGAAATGAGTACCTGGCATCTTAGTTCACCGTATTTCCTGCTAGTGTTTAGGGAAAAGCACAGCCTCTGCTGGATGGCTGCTTTTATTATTTTTGTAATGTAGTTTTTCTACTGAAAGTCACAGAGGTCATTGGACATGTTGCAAGATCTACTTCTTAGAGATTTGTATGTTAACCATTCACTTTATTTGGTTTAATTTTATATGAACTCAAAAGGTATCTGTGAGTAACTTAGTGGAAGTCAGGAGATGAAGGTGAGGAGAAATGCAACTTGCTTTGAGATAGTGTTTGTAGATTTGATTATGATGGACAACCACACTTGAAACTGGAACACTCAGCCACTAAAACTGTATTGAACTAGCAGAATCATTTGTCCTAGCTGTTGGGAATATCTTAAACATTAAAACCTAATAACAATAAGATGATAAAACAAGAGAGGAATATGTGCAGGCAACATTAGGTAAACTGTAATTCAGAGCGATCTGAGGAATATGTTGAATTTGGAATGCTATTTTCTGTGCTTGGGATGCAGTTAAGTGTTTTTTAAAGTGGTTGGGAGAAAGGGTTATGATCCATTCACCGGATAAAAAGAAAATTGTGGATGTATCTGAGCATGCAACACCCCACTATATATTTGCATTTATTTAATAAGTACCTTGCACCAAGTAATAAAAGGTCAAAAGTTTCATTTACGAAGTGTTGTCGTCTTGGTGAAATAAAACTGAAAAAGGAGAAATATGAATGAATTAGCATTGTGATCATCGGGACTCACTGATGCTTTAGTAAGCTGTTCTTAAAGAAATGTTACTACAAGGCTCAAACAGGCTCTTCCTACTTGTAAATTATACAATAATTAAAAGTGCAAGTTTGAAAAATTTTATTTTGCCAAACAATATTCCTAACAGTCACGAAGGGATAGGAACCACATTTAAACCACGGTGGGTATATTGAAAGGAAAACATCAGGATATTAAATATAAGGATAGCTGGAGAGCCCACTGGCTTACCTCCTGCCTTGCAGCAGATGCTTAGGAGAACATAGAGTAAGTTTCACCAGAGCATCCTTCCAGTAGCACCCATCCACGCACAGATATCAGTCATCCAAGATCATAAAGGAAACAGAGAGATACCCTTACTTGTATATATAAGAATGGGCCACCTCTGTCTTCTAGACCACTTTATTTCCACTTCAAAGTCAGTCCTGAACATGAGAAAGTCTGTGTCATTCTTGGTTTCTTCCCAGTGTTATAAGAACTGAGGCACATCGTCATTTTTCGCTTATTTGTCCTGACAGCAGCCTTGCGAGAACAGCAGGTGAGTTTTACAGTGGAAGCTGAGGCACAGTTGTGCCTTGGCATATGTGATAGGGAAGGTTAAAGGCAGGGATTTAAACCTGAATTTCACCATTTCCAGGCTCAAGAACTATTCCCGTTACAATTTTTTCATGCTTGTGTCAACAACTTATTTTAATTCATTTAGCCCAGACACCTGAGTAAGGTTACCCATATATGCCTATTGTATGTGCTTATCTAGTTCATCTCATATCACAACTGTGGTTTTTTTCCTTCACAAAGGAGACTACTTTCAATCTCAATTTAGCCCAAGTCATAAAAGCTTTCAGATAAAAATACAAGCTTCCTTCTCCTACAGTGACAGTCTTATTTTTGGCTGCCCTTCCATTTAGAACAGTGGGCACTTGTAACATGAGGACGTTTTTTCTTTAAAATCTCTTGCAGCAGGTGAGCATTCATAGAGCACTTAATTACAGACGTGTGTTTAATAACTCATTTTTCTCAAACCTACATGCAACTCTTTGGAAAAATAGCATCCACAGGAACAGGAGGAGCAGTATGATTACCAGTTTCTGAATTAAAATTTTTGGATGAGGTATATTTGATGTGGGTGCTAAATAGTGAAAAAGCATCAGGATTCAATTTAGTTTTCGCATTTATTTTAAGAAACCATATAATGATGGGTCTTTGAAATAAAACAAGTTAATATTTGGGTATATAAAGCATAT
Organism: Pterocles gutturalis; assembly: GCF_000699245.1. Classification (NCBI taxonomy): domain Eukaryota; kingdom Metazoa; phylum Chordata; class Aves; order Pterocliformes; family Pteroclidae; genus Pterocles; species Pterocles gutturalis. The sequence goes on from NW_010100169.1 coordinate 2,819, forward strand.
TTGTGTTTGCATATATTAGGTTTCAGCCACTTGAAATTTTTTGGCTCTTAGAAAATTACAAGGAAGCATCTTTTATGTGACTTATGTGTGCTTAATGTGTAGCAAAATACATGGGTCTGTGCTAAATATACATGACCCAGCATCATTTTTTTTCAAGGCTCTGGCTGGTATTCAAGCCAGGTAAAATGCAGATCGTACATTACTTCTCGAAGGCCATGGTACCCAGAAAACTCACCAATTTGGAGAGAAGCTACACCCTGTGCCTCAGCCCTAAACGAGATCTGACAAAAGAGACTTTTCTCCCTGGAAAGGTCCTTTGGGCTCACTGAGAAACTGCACAGCCTAAAAGCAACACACGTGATTAAGTGACTCTGAACTGCTCTGATAAAGAAAGGGAAACCTGAAAAGGAGAACTGAAATGTTACTACTCCACTACAAATGTTTGTTAGTGCAAATTTTAAAATAGGTGCTGAGGTGGTTTTCTGATGTATAAAAATTGTTCCACAACATAGCAGAGAACAACAGTGATTTTATATATAAAATATGGGTGAGAGAGATGCATCTTCATGGTTGGCTGTCTCTCTCTCCGAGTTGCCCTGCAGGAAGGCTGTGTCAGTGGCTCTCCAGTACACCTGAGGTTCTGCCTTGGGGGGTTCCATGCTCCCCTCCTAAGCTCATCACATCTGCTTTTGCTGGGGAGGGCAGACAACAGTCTTACTGATGAGTGCTTACCTAACTTGCCTGCTTGTACTTCTCTCTCTGGCTTTCTGTACCCGTTTTCTTGTGGACGACTTCGAAGGAGCATTTCTTTTGAAAGCATTACGCACTCTCCTGGGCTCAGTGCAGGTCTCTGCATTAATTTTCTGCTGTTTTCCAGCATAGTGAAATAGACTTGTGTGTGCCCAAATCTCTGCTACCACCTCTTACACCATGAGACCCTCCTTGTGATTCACTTTATAGTATTATCCAGGAATCTGTGCTTGCTCAGCAAGTGACTTTTTTGACACTACTGACTGTGAAAGGAAAGTCCTTTTCTTCTGAAATATTTTTAAAAAAAATTTTCTTAACGGAGAGCGTGTCTGAGCAAGTTGTTATTTTTCAGCCCCCAGCCAAATAAGATGAAGTCTGTTTCTTTCTCTTGCGAGAAAACACTGTTTTTCACAGACTTCCTCGTCGGAACTGTGTTGTTCTGATAAGCTCTCTAGAATAATTTAGTTTTGAGCAAAGACCAAACAGGGAAGATTTCAGCCAAGAAGGTCGAAGTTTTCCCATTCTCCTGCCTTAAGCTTCTGGGTGAATAGAAATGATAATAGCAGCAATTTCCACTCCCAGTGTAGTGGGAACTTGGTTATGAAGTGAGGAGAAAGAATTAGCTTAGAGGGTGAGGACTGAACGTGCTCCAGGGATCTGACACTGGGCAGAGAGGTCAGGGGGAGAGAGGCTGGAGTTGTTTGGACTTGGAGTTGTCAAATGACAGGTACACCAGCCTGGAGTTGTTACTCCACACGCTGGAGTAAGCAAGGGTGTGTGTGATGGGCACCCAGCCATTCAGCACCTCTCCCTGCCGTCACCCAAGACTTGCTGGGGAGGTTCTTTCTCAACCTGATATTTCACAGATTCGTCCTTGGAATCTCATAACTCTTTTTCTCTTTTTTAAACTTTCAATAAAAAGATGGTGAGCTTTGCCTGGTCCTTAGGTCCATCAGGGAAAAGACAGGATTTCACTGTAAAAGATATTTCAATTCCTTGTACTTATTTGTAGTTTGTTTGAGTAACAAACAGTTAACTTCAAGCTTGGCATGTGCATAATCTTTTGTGGAGACTCTGGTTGTGCTGAATTTTAAGGGGGGGGGAAGAGAAGGACTGGATTACTGGTTAAATATTGTATTTTCAGTACATCCTTATTTTTTTCTGGTTGTGTTTCTAGGGCTGCCCTAAGAGTGCAAATACCGAAAACAGGTTAAAAAAGACTGCTTGGCCCTGTCCCTAGTGGTTGTTACTACTGCCCTTTGGAGGTAACTAGTCCTGCAGTAGCCTCCTCCAGGCAGTAGTTACAGACATGTTGGTTGGAGCGGACGTGCGGAGGGAGTCTAGTCCACTTAACATGCATTTTCCACAGGCACCAAGATTTTCATGGCTGATCTGTCACACTTCTGTTAGCTCTCACTGAGATAAGTTTTGGGATTTGTGTAACAGTTCCATATGTATGCCCATGCCCGACTATTGTCCTGGGGCCAGGACTCGGGATTTTAGGTTTGCTTAATTAGGACTTTCCTCCCATTTCAGAAATTTAAACAAATGTTTGAAATGGCTTTGTAGAAATGCCCTTTCACTGACTGTGTGAGAATTTGGTTTATATACAGGTATACTTTTGTGGCCAGTCTCAGTGGATTTAGATGGTTTCCAGAAATCAGTGTTGCTCAATTAAATGTGCTGGGGAAAAGATTCATTGCAACAATGTAAATTCAAGCTGAACAAGGCAGCAGGTTTTTTAGGTTTTACAGCCTGTGAACATTCAGTTTCCTTTTGTTCTGGTTTTTAATAGTATTGATTTTTTAAAAATGTACAAAAGTAAAGTAAGTCCTCAGCGTGCAAGCTGGGGAGTAGGTGTACAGTGAGAGATATAATTGCATTGTATTCTTCAAGGGCAAAAGTTTTTTGGATTCTGTTGTATTTTTCATTTGAAAAATTTACACTATTTTACTAAAATCACAGAGTAAATAACGGAAAATCAAAAGAACAAATCAACTGCCGAAATGTAATACAAGATACCAGCTCAGCACACTGCATAGCAAAACAGTCAATCACACTGCAATCACCAGCAGCCTGAACAGTAAATTAACATTTCACTGAGATAGATGAGAAGTGAATAAACACAGATATATGTAAATATAAACTAAGTAGAAATAGACATGATTATAGATGAGTAAATATGTGAAATCAGCATCAGTTAAGCAAGCAGACTTAATAATTGCTTGCTGTTCATGTCAGGACAATGTGCCAAGGACTGCAGGCAGCAGCCATCATGTAATAAAAAGGCATTTTCTGGGTTTTGAGCTTTTTTCTTTGCGCAGTCCTCAGGGCTCCCTTCACCAAGGATGCCAAAATTCAGTATACCTCTGTGTGATGAATTTCTGGGGTCAGGTCTGTGATGTTCATTCAAAAGGTTGTTGAGGACAGGGCATGTGTGTACTCACGTCTGCGTGGGCAGTGCTGACCTTGGTGGATCCACTGTCTGCACAGGCTGTTGGAAATAAAGCCGAGCAAGCAGCGGTAGTGGAGCTCCAGATCTGCAGCTTAGTGTCTCAGCTGGGACCCCTGGATGCCCTGGGTTCAGGGCTGGCATGTCTGCTGGTGCCTGAGGTCCATGTGCATGGTCGGTGGACTCCCTAGCACACAGCCACAGCCCGTGTTGAGTGTCTGATGTCGCACGGTTTGAGGGGGTCTGCTGTCCTGCTGCCTTGGGAGCAGCATGCTGGCAGCCCCGCTCTGCTAAGCGTGTCCTCAGCTGGTGGTGGCTTCTCCTGCTCCCAGCTGGTCTGACCTTCACTCTGAACCTGTGGTCGGCTGTCTTCTTTTCTCCCTTTCTTAAAAATAGGAGTAATGTTTCCTTTTTTCCAGTCACTGGGGACTTCACCCGACAGCCGTGATTTTTCAAATATGATGGAGAGCGACTCGACAACCACATCAGCCAGCTCCTTCAGAACACTGGGATGCATATCATCTGGCCCCATGGACATTCAGTGACATGAGGTGGCCTTGGACTTGTTCTGCTGTTAGAGTGGGAGGGATTCCTCTCCTCTCACCCTCACCTAGAGGCTCAGGGTCCTGATAGACATGGGAAGCGTGACTGCCAGTGAAGGCGAAACTGGGATTCGGGAGGGTCCTACAGTTTTAGCAAAGTCTTCAGAGATTGCTGCTTAAGGGAAAAGTTGCATTCAGCAGCTTCAGGTGGCAGATGCCAGCTTGCAGCTGCCGAGGCTGGGGAGAGGTGCCATCTTCCAGTGCCCCCCACCTCGTCTGATCCTGCCCTGAGCCACTGTGCTCCCTACCCTGCTTGGAAAAGAAGAAAAAAGAAAAAAAAAAAAGGCTGCTTTCTGTTGGGTTAGGGGGTTGGGGGCCTGAATCTGCTCCACAGAAGCTCTGCTGACCCCAGAGCTGCTTGTAGGGTTTGGGTGCTGGTGGCTGGAGGGGGGTGGGTGGGACAAGGGGCAGAGCAAGGCCACCCTGCCCCCCCGGCTCCAGTAGCTGCAGGCTGCCCGGCTGGCTCAGCTGTAACTTGCAACTGCACCCTTAGCGTTTTAATCTCTTACATCTCAGGAAAATGCATTTAAAGATTGTCTTCTTTTGGTGTCGCTGAATCTCCCTCCCAGATCAGGGAAACTCAGCCCTCAGTTCCTCAGAAGCTTAGTGTTTAAACCACCTGGGCTTACAGATGTTGTCCCCCTCTCCCTCAAGGACATGCTCGTGGATGTGTCCAGAATGTGAAGATGTGGAACCTCTGCCAGCTCTGCTGGGGACGTTGGTTCAGTATCTTGGGGTTGATCAGGTTTCTTCTCTCATTCTTACTCCTTTCTACATCCCATCAGCTGTCTCTGCCCCGTTTGTAGGTCAGGTTCATCTCTGAGGTGGTCGATTAGAATTTTATTTGAAACGTGACTTTAGTGTGACCTATGCACTGAATGACACCACGGGTGAACTCTGTTAACTCCCTCAGTGGAGTTAAATGTTCTAGTGCTTTATAGGGATGCAAGATCATCAAACACCTCTCACTTGGACAAAGCAGTGTTTCAAAATGACCCTTGGATCACATATTGCAAAATTCTCTTTTACAGTGAGTGCAGAAAAAAAATATAAACATTCAGCCTGGGTGCCCAGTTTTATGCACCCAAGTCTGTCGTGTAAATCCAGAAGACACAACTATATTTTAATGAAACATCTTTTATTGATTATTAAAGCGTTATGTGATTTTTTTTTTTTTTTTTTTTAATCGTTATGTGTTTTTTTTTTTTTTTTTTTTTTTTTTTTTTTGCTGAGTATTTCAGGCCTGAATGTCACTTTGGTTTCTTTGCTGACTTTCACTTTTAGTGATTAGTTTCTTACCAAGCATAGGCCAGCCTGTGCAGGTTTCCAGATACTTACAGGCTGGGGGATTTTTATGTCAATCCGCACCTAAAATAAAATTAAAGGTGTTAATTTGTATACTTAAAACTGTATCTGTTAATTTTGATGAATGTCTTAACAGCTTTCAGGAAAACTAATGTTAACGTATGGTACATTTTGTAGGTTTGGTGTGTCAGCTGTTCTGTAATTTCCAGTGCTATGACAGTGTTATAAACCTGCAAAAATCCATTTATTAAGAAAATAAACCGTAAAAATGGTTCCAAATTGTCATATACCTGAATGAATGCCCAGAGGGCCGGGGGGGGAGCCCTCTGTCGCCCTCATTTACAGGCTAGCCAGATGGACTTTATTCATTTCAGGAAAAAAAGGTACTCAAGCAGAAACCGTGCTTGTCATGTTGTAGTCTGCACTGAATTTGTGTGGTTGGGGGCATTCAACCTGGATTTGTAGTAGGAGCACCAATTATCTTATAATTTAGATTAACATGACACACTCCTTGCTTATCTGATGTTGTGTCCTCATGGGGATGATTTGGTTATTTTTCCAGGCAAGCCAACGTTTATGAAAGCTCCTGAAGATCAGATTGGGATTTCTGGAGGAGTGGCCTCTTTTGTGTGTCAGGCAACAGGAGAGCCCAAACCTCGTATCACATGGATGAAGAAGGGGAAGAAAGTCAGTTCTCAGCGGTTTGAGGTAATTAGAAAAAAATAAAAATTTGTAATCAATCTAATGCTTGCAGATCTTAATTACACAATAATTGTCATTGCAACCTGAGTATCACTGCATCACTACAATTGAGAGTCTAGAGCTTCAGAGTAAAGTAAGTTTCCTTCCCTTCAGTAGTGCAATCTGTAGAGCAGGTGGTGTCCTTTGAACATGATGCTGGAAGGACACACATAGGAGATCCTTCTTCAGATGGGATACTGGGGCTTACACCGAATTGGGTGCCAGATAGAGTTGGATCTAGCAGTCATTTTCTGTTTTCATGGTGAAAATTGATAAGGCATCTCCTTGGCCTGCCACCCCCTGTGAAATTTGGAAGTGGGATGCCAAAATGCTATTGGAAGGTTTCCTAAGTGAAAGCTACTGCCATCCCTCCTACAAATGAGCTTGGAAGGGGAATGGCAAAGTCATCTTGAGCAGTAATTTGACTTCGCTGTGAATTAAAGTCTGAGTGAAAGGAAGAGGGAAGAGCAGGTGTCAGAAATGCTTTTCAAAAAGGGTCCAATTTGGTTTGTATTTTAAATAACAAACACATTTTCACTGACTTTCTCCACCTTTTTCTCCACTTTCCTTTTTTTGGACTTGGGTTCTTTCCTCTAAAACTTCCCTTGGAAATTTGACCCTTCTGTTATTCTGCTGCCTTTTCTCTAATCCCATCTTTGATGTTTTTGCTGTTCTGACTGGAGCACAAGATGACTTTGCTGCCCGGAATAGATTGATTCAAGTCACCAATTTTAATCATTATTTTGTGTGTGAGCAGAAAACCTTGATTAAAGTAATCAATTTTAATCTTGTTTTACATTGTTATTTTTCCCCAATAAAGGTTAAGTTTTGTTGTATAGTAACCATTTAAACATTCTAATTTGTAAGTAAATACAACCTTATAGTGAATTTGGTGCTTATTGTGGCTGACCAGAGGGCTATGCCATCTTATATGCATTTGTACAAGCGATTTTATACCTTTGCTCACATCAGTTTTGATACATAGTTGAGGTATTTCTATTGTGTTAGGAGACAGTGAATAGTATCTTTCTTGTTTTCCTAGATAACTATTAATTTTACCTCATTACTAAGCTCATCTTTATTTGGAGAAAAATTTTAATTCAGTTGAAATGAAGAAAATTAATAAACAAATCTGATGTACACATGCCAAGTTATTACGCAAAAGAGGTGTCCATCATTACCAAATGAACAGGATTTCTGATCTCAGTGTCTGTCAGGTCCTTAGTACTTGTAGCTCCCTTCATCTCATACAAAGATGTTTGTTCAAAGGATAGTGAGAGCAGGAGAGCTTTTCTGCTGTTTCATCTCTTAGATTTTCAGTCCTTACTACTGAAGTGAATTAATCTCTGCATCTGACTTTGTCTTGTTTTAAAATTTGGCAGTAGCCTTGTCCTGTGTAAAGGTTATAGAAAGCTTAGGATCTTGTCACAGTTTCATATTTAAATTAAAATTATTTTTAGAAAAAGTTTTAATTCCTTTAAATGTACTATAGTGATGTTCACATTTCTCTGTCCTGTTTGCTGATTCTTAACCCCAAACTATGGGTTTTTGCAAGCAGTTTCTTTTACTTAGAACAGATGGGCTATTCCTTCCGGTGTGAGGAATAACAAATTTTCAGTGGTCTTGGGTACCTTTTGATTTCTTCCTGTATCTCCTCACTGCAGAGTCTTCTGGTGCACATTGTTTTTCTCCTTCCTGTTTTCACTCGTTTGGTCTTTATGCTGTGAGAAGCAATCCTAAAAAAGTGCTCTTGAATATAGGGTCAAGGTTTTGCATGGGGGTAATGCAGGTCGTAGGTTGATGTACATGTCTGGAACAAAGTATAGCCTAGTCTCTTCATCTGCCCCTGCGGTTCCCAAGTGACAGGAGGGGGGCTTGTGCCTTTCCCTCATGCTCTCACCATCTGCACTAGAGTTAATATTTCTGATGTCTGCTGTGCTCAGTAATAGGAGAAGGATAAGTTTGACATCAACAGTGGCCTGAGGCTGTGCCTTCACAGCCTTGCCATTAAGCAAAAGCTTATGCTGATCCAGCTGCAAACTAACAAATAACCTCTTTCTTCCATGTAGGACTTAGAGTAATGCACGTTACAGCTTAGCAGGATGGATGGAAAGGCAATGATATGTAAAGGACTTAATTTATTATGCTGTGGAAGGAATCGTAATTACATAATTGTTGATTATGCCAGGGTTGCAAACTGCCTGATGCTGAAGGACATTAAAAACCCTCATTTCTGCTGGAGTTGGCATGCACTGTAGGTGTTCAAGGTTTTATTTTCGTTTTCTTACTGTTTTCCTGGTAATACCACAAGAGTGTATCACTCTGCTCTTCATCAAGGTGAAAGTTGGCACTAAATTGCTATCAGTGTGATTAGTAAAACCATTAGTGCAAATATGGCTCAGATGTTTTAAATCATCAGATCCACATCTTTATTACCAGGTTGATAATTTGTCAACCTTAATTGATTCATAAGGAACCTTGTTGGATCTTCATTTGTTCTAGCCTCCTCAGAGGACAAATATGTTCTTGACTCTGAAATCATTGCATTTCTGGCCTTGGAACACTTGACTGATTGCGTGGTGTTTTACAGCTTACAGGGCTTGTTTTGGTTTGGGTTTTGTTTTTTAACCTTTTAACCCCTGGATTGTTTTGACTTTCGGGTTTTGTTGCAAAAGTTATCAGTAAAGAAATGCTTTATTTTCGTTGTTAAAGGTTATTGAGTTTGATGATGGATCAGGATCAGTGCTGCGGATACAGCCTCTGCGTGTTCATCGAGATGAAGCTATCTATGAGTGCACAGCAACCAATAGTGTTGGGGAGATAAACACGAGTGCCAAATTAACGGTGTTAGAAGGTAAGTGAGAAGTTTTTTCATGCCTTAGGTGGCAGAAGACATGGCTTTGATAGCTACATGTTGGTGTGGTGCTTTAAAATGACATGGTGATATTCTAGCTTGGTTTGGAAAAGCTGTGTTCTTCCTGTATCATTTGCTATAATTTCTCCTAGTGATAGAACCTAATATTTTTTGAGACAGTCATGAAAGGATTGCAGATTCTGAACTTAAGTGTTTTAGTTGTGTCGTCTGATCGAGGTGTGTAATTTCTAACTTGGAGGACTAGCTATAGAGACATTTCTATACTTTCCTTATCTTTTTGCTTTGATAAAATACCCATCTTCAGGGTATCTAATTGTAGCTGACAGTCAGAAACAATCTATGTTGCTGCACCTTCTGGATTAAATGGGCACAGTTCTTGAAGAGATTTTTCAGGTTACTCTTGGATTTTGAGTTTGACGTGGAATTTAGCTGGGTTTACTTTTCACTGTAGTCACAACTTGTTATTCTGTTTCCCCTGTTAAAGAATAGATTTTGATCCTTGTCTGCTATATGAGCAGGTTTTAATTTGCTTGCTATGTTGTTTCTTCTAAATGGAATGTTTTGTGGAAGAACAGTGTATTAGATATAAAAAGGCTTGTGATCAGTTGATTTTTTATATTAGATTGTCAGAGGTATTGTCTGCTTTTAAGGAAATGTGTTTTTAGCACATCAATGTGTTGTATTATTTGTTTATATATAGGATTTTGTAAATATATTGAGATGTTACAATAGCAGGGCATTTGTCTGAATGGGTTTTTTATTCTTACTTGTATTTACTAAGATAAACAGGAAAACACACAAATTGCTTGGTGTTACATGGTTAAATGTAGAAAAGAAACTTTTGAGGAATGAAGAAACTAGACTGGAAAGCGTTTATTGTTGTATGATTTTGAACCAGAGGAGACTGGTTATTCTAATGCTGAGCGTGCCAGCCATACATGACAATTTACCTTGTTCTCCCATCCCGTTTATAGCATAGAGGTAATCATATTTTCCTCTCTGCTCTGTGACAAAGAATACATTAAACAACTGTGATGTGCTCAGGCACTGTGGTGATGGGAATCAGAGAAATCACTCAATACTTGAGGTGATTGTGTATCTTGTTTCTGGAGGTGGGGCATCTTAAAGGATCAGCTTGATCTTCAGTAGTAGTATTATTAAGAATAGGATAACTGGTGCTATAGGCTTGGACATGATTGAGGGGAAAAATTAGATCCTTTCTATTGCTTCTTGCCTTTGCAGCCGTTTATGTGAGTGCATAAAGCTCAGTGAAGCTCCTTCAGCAGTTTACGTGCACATCTACATTTAAATGCTTCTTGCAACTGGATTTTTGAAATACTAGATAACTTGAATACCCAACTGTTCATAGCACATTCCTGTTTCCTTTGGTTGCAGTTGCCATTATGTATCTTAGGTATGTATGCACATACACACACACACACACATATATAATTCATTTGCTCTGTGTTAAATGTTCAAAGGCCCACAGAGACATTAATTGTAGAAAGGAGCGCAACAGTATTTCTTAGTTGCATGGTGCTCCTGCTGATTTCCTGATGAGGTAAAACTTGCAGACCACCACATAAATACGGAATGTTAGGAAACACCAGAGACAGGCAAGGACATACGTGCACGCAATTTAAGAGCCGCAGAAGCAAAAGTCACTACCAGTCAGGCACAGAGCCTGCTTTTCTGTTTGGAAACTTCCTTTAATGAGGAGTAATGCTCATTTAATGTGATCCTGTAAGGTCAAAAATTATCTGCAGGCTAGGGTGCTGTGTTTTCCTCTCTAACTGAAGGGTATCGATCCCTTACTGGGCACTCTCATAATGGGCAAAATTAAGAAACATGTGCTGTATAACACTTGGTATGTGCTCATGCATATAGAGTTGTGAGTTTGCAGAGGATGAAGAGCTACATGTGCCTCTTATGTTGGCTTAACTGACAAAGAAGATGAGTTCTGTCATGATGTATCTGTATTTAAGAAAAAATGTTTTACATTTCTCTTTTCTGAGACTCTCTATGGGCAGGTCTGTATTTTTTTCAGTCATGCTGTCCTATAGTTCTGTGTTGTCTGTCTTAGATTATGCTTTTCTGCATTTTGGGAGTGTGAATTTTTTTTATTAGTAATTATTTCTTTGTTTGCTTACATGTTGGCAAAGTGGATATTGCAACAGAGTGCCCTTGTTGTGATTGTGTTTAGTCCCAGTGGCCACCAAAAAATACTGGCAAGTGCCCCACTTCTCTGCTATGTCATCACTTAACTAACAGGAATTTTGTATTTGAAAATGACACATTTCATGTGGAACCCTTGATACCCTTAGGACTGTCAACTAGGATTGGATTTTCCTCTGCTTCTGGGGTTAAAATAATTTCTGTAATTGCTCTCAGGTGGCAGTTTGAATCATGCAGACATTCTGCACTTCCTTTAAAGAATTTGACTAATGCAGTGGTCCCTGGTGCATGACAAAGCTCTGTCATAGACATCCTCATGGTTACATGCTGCTAAATACACAGCACATATTGATTTTTACATTAAAAATCCTTTATAACAATAAGTTTTAATGCTTCTTCACAATTTGTTCTTTAGAACATAGCCCTTAACATTAAATCCAGAAGTCACAGTCAGGATTTAGCAGGCTTCTTATTAGATGTCTTTGTAGCTAACTAATCTGGAGCTTTATTTTATTTAGATTTCTGCAATGTTTTGCAGATCAGAGGCAGATAATCCTTTCTAATTGCCAATTTATTCCATTCTGAATGTTAACAAAGAAGCATGAGTCCAGTCTCCTGGAGGAATCAGGAATTCTCACATAAGTGAATCTCTTAACAGTTCGGTTCCGTACTAACCTTCATTCTCTGCTCCCATGTCTCACATTTTTCCCTTAACTGCAAATCCTGTTGTGACCAAACTACGTATACTTAGTGTAACTGGAAATTATTTCTTCTGTTGATAGCAGGAGAAACATACGTGCATATACCTTCTCTCCTCATTTCTCCTGGGTAGCTGATAAGCTGAATTATGTATGAGTCATATTGAACATTTCTATCTTTTTTCCAATTATGACCTAAAGCAGCACAGAAGTACATTCCTGTCTGCCTGGCAGAGGAGGAAAGCAGTGCAGGGAGAGGAGGGCTAGAATCAATAAGCTGACACACATTCCCAAGAAGAGCCTTGGGGACAGTTAGTGGCACTAACAAATTAATAAATATATTATTCAGTGGTAATGCTGAGAATTACAGAGCTTTTAAAATAGGGAGATAATATGAAATGTGAGTAGGAAGGATGCCAGCGTGGAAGAATGTGGCAGCAGGCTTGATTGCAGGAGTGTCTACGCGGTGTCCTTCCACAAGACTCCTTGTATATTCAGCATTGTGGCTGTATTAGGAATGGTGACAATAACAGTGTTTGTCTCTAGTTGCCTGTACACCAAAGTATACCTTCAATCTCTGGTTTCCAGCAGTCTCCATCCAACAGGAAAATAGAGAAAAAAAAGCAGTGCAAAAAAAAGTCTTCAAGGGGCAAGGAAGAGTACATCGGTTCTTTGCGAAAGGAAGGAGGCTCAAACACAAAGTATATTATCCCTTCATAGAATCATAGAATGGTTTGGGCTGGAAGGGACGTTAAAGATCATCGAGTTCCAACCCCCTGCCATGGGCAGGGACACCCTCCACTAGTCCAGGTTGCTCAAAGCTTCATCCAGCCTGGCCTTGAACCCCTCCAGGGATGGGGCATCCACAGCTTCTCTGGGCAACCTGTTCCAGTGCCTCACCACCCTCACAGTAAAACATGTCTTCCCAATATCTAATCTAGATCTACCCTCTTGCAGCTTAAAACTGTTACCCCTCATCCTATTGCTGCACTCCCTGATGAAGAGTCCCTCCCCATCTCTCCTGTAGCCCCCTTTAGGTACTGGAAGGCTGCTCTAAGGTCTCCCTGGAGCCTTCTCTTCTCCAGGGTGAACAACCCCAACTCTCTCAGCCTGTCCTCATAGGGGAGGTGCTCCAGCCCTCTGATCATTCTTACGGCCCTTCTCTAGACCCGCTCCAACAGGTCCATGTCTTTCCTGTGCTGAGGACCCCAGAGCTGGATGCAGTGCTGCAGGTGGGGTCTCATGAGAGAAGAGTAGATGGGGAGAATCACCTCCCTTGACCTGCTGCTAATGCTTCTTTTGATGCAGCCCAGGACACGGTTGGCTTTCTGGCTGCAAGTGCACATTGCTGGCTCATGTTCAGCTTCTCATCAGCCAATACCCCCAAGTCCTTCTCCTCAGGGCTGCTCTCAATCCACTCTCCTCCCAGCCTGTATTTGTGCTTGGGATTGCCCCAATCCACGCACAGGACTTTGCACTTGGCCTTGTTGAACTTCATTAGTTTCTCACAGGCCCACTTCTCAAGCCTGTCAAGGTCCCTCTGGATGGTCCTGTCTCCTAGGACTTTCCAACTTGGATATTCGATTATAGGTTTTGATTTCCAGAATTGGGAAACTGTTTAATTGTAATTGGTCCTTTAATGCTCTGCAGGCAGTCTTTTTTTCACTCCCCTGTAACCCAAAGGATGCAGTCATATCGAAGTGACACTGAATATATTCAGAGTTTCATTTCCCTTTGTTTTTAAGTAGGTTAAATGAAAATGAAAATATAATTTCAAATTTCCATTTCTAGCACAGATCTATGCAAATCCCGTATGCCCCTATCCCAGACTCCTAATCATGTGGCACGTAGTTATCTGCCTGGAGAGCTCTGCCATGCTCCACGGAGAGCAGCTCCTGGTAAAGAGGACAGACAGAGGAGCCAGGAAAGGATTGCTTGTGCACTGGATTTCAGTCTCAAGGTAACCTGGCAAGTTAAATTCTACTGGCTGGCTTTGTGATGAGAGAAGTCAGGGAAGTTTTGGTGTGTTTCAGTGAAGCCCTAGAAAGTTCCCGAGTGCAGCGGTTGTCCCAGGGTGAGAAGCACCTCCACCTTATTGTAATTTGCTGTTTACTGAACCATGTCATGAGCTTAATTTCTTTCGCCATCTGCCAGCTGCATTCCAGTTCCTGGGGTTACCCTGTTTGAAATGCTGTAAATGATAAACATTTGACTGTTACAAATGATTTCTGCGGAGAGCGAGATCTCCGAAGGCCTGAAACAATATGCACTCTTCTAAAAGTGATTTTGTCATTGGAATAGTAAACAGAAGTTAGCTATGTTTAATCCTTGTTTATGTTTGGTTAGTTACAAAAGGATCAATTGGATCATTGTACTTTGGCTCATGTTTGTCTTCATTGCTTTTGCATCTTTTTGCCAAGAAGGATTTCTAGCAATATGTTATAAAATCGAAACAATTATGGAAGGGAGATTGAATCAATTTGGACACACTCATTCTGATTGCATAAATGAATTAAGGCTCCCTGTACCTTGCTGCTCCTGGGATTGGTAGTGCTCTCTTCATGTCTCTGACCAGGACAGGACAGGTCTTTCCTCTACATTTCATGTTCATGAACTGTTCTGACTTCATTTGGTCTCTCCCTGGGAAGACAAGAGTGCTGTGATGGCAGAGGTCCTGCTCCTGTTCTTTGCTTTCTACACAAGCAATCCTTTCTGCATGAGGAAGGCAGTTAATGGACCTCTATAAGTACTGCATTTCCAAGAGCTGCAGCACAGTGAGCCTCCCTGTGCTCCCCTGCTTACAGGAATGTCCTAAAATACAGTGATGCACAGATGAAGAAGCCTGAGTGTGTTTGCTTTGCATTCGATCGTGGCATGCCCTATGCTTGTTAAAAAGGAAAACACTAAACCAATTACACATGGTGGCCTTATTGAGAAGTTTAGGTTGTCACCTAGAGGAATGTAAATCCCACCTCACATGGACTTGCATTATTAAGTATAAACAGTGTTCACAAGGAAAGGGAGTATTGTGGTGCTCAACAGCAGGTTGCCTGGTATGGTCCAGTAAGTCAATTTTGGAGACTTGTCATCCTGCTACGAATTGTAGTCATTTCTCAGGTACTGAACAGTGGCTAGAAGAATGCTGGAAGTTTCAAGGGGAAAGAGATGGTCTCTTGGTCCCACAGCACACAGAAGATTGAGCAGAATTGGTGATGTGTTTCAATTAGACCAAGAAAATTGTTTACAGAGACTGTTTTACTTGTATCACTGTTATGTCCCATGCTGTCAATACCTAGACTGGCCCGGTATCTGAAGAGCTGTTTCAGCTATTTAGTTTTTGGTATCTGTAGAACAACTGTCATCTCAATCCAGGTGTGAAACTCCTCGTTCTCTTCGTTTTATTTATTTACTTTCCAAGATTGGATTCAATAAGAACGTTAGTGTTACTCTTATAGTTTATTTTTTATAGTATTTAACAAGAAAGGCTTTCTTGGCTATGAATAAGAGACAAGTAATTTTCTCAAGTGAAGAAAAGTTGTAAGTGTTGTTCATCTCTCCTCCAAACAGAAGAGTCAGCAGATCTTTAGAACATATCAGACCCAAATGCCATAATTTCCATTTCTTATCTCTGTTAAATGATTAACTAATGGCACATGACCATATAATGTATCCATGAGAGCAAGTTCTATCAGAAGACTGCCATGCGCTAAGGTTAACATCCAGGTTCATTCCACAAGTTTATGAAGCAAGAAATACAACCTTTGAAAAGTTTTATATGAAATATCACATAGTTAATGCCAAACTGAACCCTTTGGAGCTGTGCACTCCCATAAAACATTATGTCTGAAAAGGTATTGACCTCTTAATCTTTGAGAACATTTTTCTTTTACAGCAAGCGGCTGTTTCTGCATATTGCCTCTCAAATGAGGTCCTACAAGATTACGTCTGCACCAGGATGGGATATTGTCATGTTCTTATCAGCAAGCTAATGGCATCAATGATATTGCAGGACCCAAAAGCAGCACCTGCGATTCAGGAAGGACTTCCCAGATAAAAACAAGTGAGCTTTAAGTGTCAAAACAAGAAGGAAGAATATTCTACAGAATTCTACAAAAGCTCAAGTGCTAGGTAGCTTGAAGTTGTAGGTGTGCAGTTATGTCCTGTGAAAAGACTTCTGAGCGCTCCTTGTCTCTCTCAATTGATTTATTCCAAATTTATTCATCAGTTAATAAGTGCTGACTTTGGAATGGGAAAACATGTTCAGCTAAGAATTTTTCTCACCAATAACAGTTGTAACTACTTGCTCTATTTCTCAAATCCCTTATGAAGATGTTCAGAAACATGGATGCTCAATTCAGAGCCTTGTGGCAACCTACTGGTAACTTCCCTCTGTTATGAAAATTGATAATTGAGCCCTGGGCATAATTTTCTCTCTTCTGGGACTCAGGGTGTAGAGGCAGGTTGCTTCTCACTCTATGCTATCTTACTGCTTCCTGGGAGATTGTCATGGAAAGCCTGTCAGGTGGTTCTCCCACTGCTGCTCTGCTGTGGAAACGTTCAGCCTGTTCCAATCGGTAAATGAGGCACAAACAGATTAGTTTAACTCTCTGGCAAAGATGCGCTCACGCAGGCAGGTTCCTGTCTTGTTGGGGAGGCATCCCTGTGCGTTGCCATCTCCCAGCTGAGTCCAGGGATGGCCAGATGACTGCTTCTGCATCTCTGTTCCAGTTTGAAATCAGACAGGTTAGATTAAATCGTCTGTGGTTTAAACTAATCTGTTTTGACTCTCTGTTGGAACAGATTGTCGGTCCCAGCTGGAAGGCAGCAGCCACCAGTGCTGCCTTTCACGTCACTGCAGAAAGGCTGGCATTCCCATGTGCCCCGACCCCCATGGCCATAACACTGTCTGAAAGCTTAGATAGGGCTGGGGTTTTGATGGTGTCAGTAGGCAGTAAACCAGGGCAGAAACCTTGGCTCAGGCCTAGGCTAAGAGGAGTGGTGGTGTAAAAAGGGCAGGAGAGTGGAGCAACAAAGTGACGTCTGCCAAGGAGGACATGTGGATCACGTAAGCTTTTTGGACTACATAGTACAGAGGAAGAAAAGGCAAGAATAACGTAGGTGTAATGTAACAGATTGTAAATCTTGAAGTAAATACATTTGTTCGGAAAATGCGGGTGTTTAGGTTGAGATGCATGCTAGCCAGTGTCCTAATCTGTACGAGAAAGTGGCCCAGTAAGCCTCCCTTTACGGTAAAATCCCACAGCAGTTTGATAGATGATCTGCCAATCTTCTTTTCCATTCTCCAGGTCTTAGTGGTCCTCTTCTGCACCTGTTCCTGTTTGATGTGAGGGACTTTTTTTTGTATGCATCCAGCTAGAGATGAGTACACAAGGAGCCTTGCAAGTGTCTTTTCAAAAGCACTGATGGATCCATGGATTTTGGAGATACATCACCAGATGTATGCTAGAGTCATAGTTGATTTTTTCATTCAGTTGGTCACTGGCTAGCATAGCTTCTCTGTGTTTCTCTAATGCACCCATATTTGTCTTCTCTCCTCTTGTTTCCAAGCAATACGTGCCAGGCTTATAGCAAAAACTCTTAGTTATTCTTATGTTTGTTCCTATTAACCCTTCACTTAAGGTGATTTGTCTCTTCTTGCCTGATTTTTTTTTGACTGTCCTCTTTATTTACAGCACCTCCTCAACACTGTCAATTTACTACCTGCCTTTTGTGCAGAGGTCGTTAATCTAGTCATTTCAAAACTGATATTTGAGGAACTTGTTGATAGAGACCATTGTTGCACCACTCATAAAAAAAAATAACAAACAAGAGTGGAGCTGATTAGGTGTCAGTGAGTCCTGATTTGGCTCTCAAAATGTTTATTTGGTAATAACTAGGCTGAGGCTGGACCTGGTGACTCTCAGATAATAAATTGAGTTTGGAGGACTGGCAGACAGAGGAAAATACTTTTATTAATGAATTGTGTATACATGGATCTAGAAGCCTTTCAGAGAAGAAGGAAAAAAGACATGAAAACCCACAATTATAACTTAATCAGTTTCTTATTGTAAAAGGCACTTTAATGGAAGTGTGTTTAATTCATCTGGAACAGGCACACAGGAAGTTAGTTCCTTTAGATAACTTGCGTAACTTAACTGTAAACCTTGTCAGAATCAAAAATCACATTTCTTGTCAGATCTAACATCTTCTGCTGAAGAAGACCATCAGAAGCTAAAATGATAGATCTTTATCATCAGATGTTTCAAAGACCTTTCTTGTTGCTGGACCTCTTTCAAGATGCCTCGTTCTGAGAGTCTGTAGCAACCTGGTATTGACAGATGTGCTCTCTGTAGCTTGTATGTTGTTCCATGCTGACTAATAAAGTTAGTTGCTGGTATATATTTGTAGAGACTTTGAAGTCTGTTAGGTTGTGGAATAGCCTTCTGAGTTAGACCTCATTGTTTGAACTACTGGAAATTAATGGGAAACACTGCTTGATAATGCCATATGGATTTTCTGCTTTGGTTTGAAGGAAAAAAAGGACGGGCAAGAGCAACATGTCCTGAAAAGCCTTTCTGAGTCCTTAACTACTTTGACAAAATTATCTTCTATATCTGCTCATAACTGAGAGACTCTGCTCAAAGCTTAGTGACCTGTTGTCATTTACTGGTATGCCATGACTTACACAGGCACTTAAGAAGACATAGCACCAGAGTAATCTTCTATAACTTCTTCTGTAGAACTGGGAGAATATATCCACTTAATAGAACTGGCAAGTAAGTTCTTAAACGGAAAATGGAGCATGGAGAGAACAGAGCATGATAACCATGACTGTAGTGAATGCTGTGCTTACAGCTTACAGCTACAAAAGCATAAATCTCTGCATGCAAGGAAGTTTCTGTACAGTCAGTCATTTTGGGCTTACGTTCTGTGCCTTATCATCTTCCTCTAACTAAAAAAAAAAAAAAAAAAAAAAGACAGCCCCAATTAAATCATTCTTGGAGAAATCACTGTTTTTAAACAAAAGCGAGAAAAATATGAAACTGGAATATTAACACATGCTAATAAATCTGCAGCAACGGGAGCAGAGGATGTCCATGTAGGGAACAGCATAGTTCATGTGTCACCATATCTGTGAAGGAGAACATTTCACAAGTACTTTAAGTTCCCCTCCTGCAGAGAAAAGGAAAATCACATAATTGCTACTGATGGGCCACCTTTTGGTCTTGGTCCAAGATGCTGACTGTACAAAACAAAGCTGGCTTTGCATTAAAGACCTGTAATATTGATCATTCTGACAGCTGGTTTCAGTGCATCACGCTTATTCACAAGTCCCACGTCTAATTATCCTTGTGGATCTCTTGTTGATCTTGCATTGTTCTTATACAGTCTGGTGTCAGGAAGGCTCTACGTTTGTGATGCTTATTAAAATGCAGTGCCCAGATAATGAGCAAAAGGAATAATTTGCCTTAATTTTGGATTCAAGGAAGCAATTATTGTGACCATTCATTGTTAATTTGTTATTTGAGCTGTTAGTGACTAAAACATATTTGGTGTAAAGATGCTCTAAAATACAAGCATTCCACTTGCTGCCTTAGAAGCCCAGAGAATCTTTAGAAACGTATTAATCTTGTAGTAGTAAAACAACACCTTCCCCATAGAGTTTTCTAACAGCTGTTCAGTCTTGTGGATATTTCAGTTGGATAATAAAGTAGTGACTCTTTCTGGCGCTCTCACCTGCTCAGATTCTTTCTGCCCAGAGCTCCAGAGTAGCTCTTTCAAATCCTTTATCCTAAGGAAAACCAGCGGGTGTGAGGTGTAATAAGATCTGTCTTTTCAACATCATCTAGCGCCTTGATGAGGCAGGTTGGGTGATGCCATGGGAAAACACCGCAATGTATTCATCTGTCGTGCTAATCCTGTGCTCTGTTCCTTCAATCCTTTTATCACAAGGGTCCAGCCTGAATGAAACCTTTCCAAGTTCTTGGTGTATGAGCTGAGTGGAGAAGTCTAAAGAGCAGTCGGAGCTGTAACTTTATCCAGCTGTAGTGTACAAATGTTCACGGTTGTGTTGCTGTTCCAAGCTGGGACTGGGGGGAATTTCCCTGCGATGAGAGTACCTGTCAGCACAGGATGCAGGATGCTTTAAATAAAACTAGCTGCACAAAGCGCTACACACAACAGAACTGGCATTATGACCTTTTTGCTACTTTGAGACCACTAGAACAGCAGTGGAAACATTAACCTGTTGGAGACCTTAAAAAACAAAAGTCTCGCTTTTTGGAACTACAGGTTCAAAATGGTGCTTTGTTTATAAGCAAGGCAAGACTGAAATTTATTTTTCTGTATCTCTTTGATTTAGATAATGCCACAGTTGGTCCCAGTGAGGAGAAAGCCCTTGGAGAGAGAACAGAAATCATAAACATTTTGATGAAAAATGCATAAACTGCACACAGGGTGGTATTAACCAAAGCTGTTGCAGGGGAAGGTAATGAATGGGGGAATGCATAGTCCAAGATGAGAGGATAGCTGGTATAAAGAAGGACAGACAAAGAGGGTCAGGAGGAGAAACAGAATGAGCCTTTTGAAGCGAGCTTCCATCTTCTTCACTTTGAGTCCCAGCAGGGAAGAGCAGTGCATGCCAGCAGGGCTATAATTCAAGGAAGTGCCTTCCAGATGGAGCTCCACACCTAACGTGTGACAAACAAGCCAGGCAAAGCAGAGAGCTTGCTGTCCCTTGGAGCCTGTCTGGAAGAGAGACAAGAGCCCAGCTGAACCCCTTGCAAGTACCAGTCCACTGAAAGCCTACATATGGTAGAGATCAAAACGGTTCACCTGGAAGAGTGAAGAGATCGGCAGGGGGTGGCCTTCCTTGCATGGACCATTCTGTGTAAGAAGGTTGGGTGTTGTCTTCTGTTCCTGCCAGGAGGTTAATTAGCTTTTTTTTCTGTAAGAATATCACTGACGTGAAACCTAGCTAGATTATGCACGTAGATGGCATCATCAGCAAACCCACCACTGCAACTGTTGAGTGATTTGAGGCTGGGGGAAAGTCAGTGTGTGTTCTTTACAAATAAATGATTTGGTTGTTTGATTTGGATATGAATTTGTCCTTTCAAAAAGTAGCATTGCAGAGAACGTTAGCTGAAGCTTCGCCTGCAGGAATAATGTGGCCTTGTGTAAAAATTAGCAGTTGTTTTGCCTAGAGGTGGCAGGCCTAATGAGAGTCCACCTGATTGGCATGTAGCACATGTCCTAATATTGTAGCTTCTGCCTGCTGTGTGCTCATAGTCCTGAGGAAGAAATTGCTGACCAGATGAGTAGTATCTAGACTTGAATTTAGCAAAAATGAATAAAATCTTTTTTGCAGTACAACTCTCAAATGTGGGGGGTGGGAAGAAAAGGTTTCTGAAGGAGTCTTCTTTTTTTTTACTGATTAGACACTAAAAATTATAGAAGTGCTAAAGAAAATAATAAAATAAACCCTTAGCTCTTGCCCTGGGCATGAATTTACTAGTTTTAGTATGTTGTTCGGTTCATTGATCTTGTCACAATTGATGATTCATTAAGTTGTGACTACTGTAGAAATTACAGGACACAGATGTAGCTGTACTGCACATCTGTGCGTTCCCAATGTGCTAATGATGTAAAAATGCACTTTCTCTCTGGCCATCCACTGTGCTTCAAGTGCCAACTGACATATGACGGAGACATTTGTTGTGGTTGGCAGAGGGAAAGTCTTTTGGTTCTCCTTGTACTTTTTTTTGTTACTTTTATCCGTATTTCAGAGCTGCATTTGATTTTCCCAGCAACCTTGGCCTTGAGAGTGCAAGTTGTGATGTCTGTCTCTTTCTGCAGGCTGCCACTTTTTTCAATGTCATGTGCTTTCTCCTGTGTTTGCCTACAGCAGATGGGGTTATTTCCTGCACCAAGTCGTGAGGAGCATGTTGTGCTCCAAAGCAGGATTTGCTGGTTTCCTGACTTTCTCGGGATTCTGAATTTTAATTTTTGAAGTTTGACAGGGAATGCTAACAACTCAGTTTATCTAAAGCTGCTCATCCTAGCAGGCCCTGGAAGACCTCAAAAACTTTCAGTGTATTGACTTACAGGCTGATTGGCACCAGCAATTCAACAACGTCTGTCGACACTGTAAAACAACGTGATTGTTAAACCTAACTCTAGTCTCTTCCCCTAATTCAAACCACTATTCAGACTGGTCCTACTAGAGACATGTATTTGATCAAAGCATAAATCTGAGGAGCTGTCTGTCTGATGGAGCATGGCTTTGCATTGATCAAGCTGTGCCCACTATTAAATCATAGTAAGGTTATGCCCGTATAGTGTGCATTTCCTTGTGGTTACGTTCAGTCTCTAATACCACTTTCTAGTGCAGACAAGCTCATAAGACGACTCTTGTGTCAGGCCTTTCAGGGAGTCCCCAGGGAGAGCAGACTGCATCTGTTCAAGCACATACCAGCCAGCATACCTGGCTCTGTATCCATTTCCAATTTGATTTTAGGCTCTGTGGTAAGAGGGTCCCTGTCTAGCATCTCTCACTTGCATCTTCTTTGTTTCAGGGATGCAGATATTTCTGAAAGCTAGTTTAAAGGATGCCTTTGAGAAAGTATATACTGTATCATTAAAAAAAGTGCAAAGCAACTGTGCGTCCAGCACTAATTGGTCAGTTTATTCCAGTAATTAATATTTGAGAGCTAAAGCAATAATCTCAACTTTAATCCAAGCCATTTGGTTCTTTTTGAGACTGTAAACTGTAAACCCTCTTTTTGCCCCATCTCTCTGAGATCTGTTTTTCCACGTAAGTTTCTGTAAATTCTCTTCCACAGGCTGAGCTTAGTAAGCCCCTGTCGTACGGCCAGTTTTCTAGCTCCGGGCTTGCTTTTGTAGCTCATCTTCAAATTCTCCATGCTATTTCTATGCTCTTCTGGAAACGTATACATTGCAATTCTCACACTGTATTTTACTGCCTTAAGAAACAGCCACAAAGATTCAAACTGAAGGTCAGTCTATCCCACTGTCTTTTCCAGGAGCCAGTGCTGGATGCCAGGGAAGTGTGTAAGGACACAGCGTGCTTATAGCGACAGTTCCTCCAAGTACACACTTCTCTAGCCTCTACTGACCTGTATCTCTGGCATTTTTGAGCTAGGAATAGTGGTTTTAGTCAAACTAATGAAAGAAGAATCTAGTTATTCTTTGGACTTTAACTTGTAGTGTGCATAGTATCCCATAGCAAGATGTTTCCCAGCTTAACTATATGGTCTGTGCAAAGATACCTGTTAATTGCTAATATCATTTGGTGATCTGTAGTCTTTGTATTAGAAGGGACAGCAGATTAGTATTATTATTAGAAGTGACTCTGGATTTAATAGCTCTTTATTGCACCCATCTTTGTGTCTTCTATACTAAAAGTGCTGATCTATTTAGTTGTGATCTAACAGAAAAATCACACATCTTCATCCAGTAGAAGCAGGGCTGGGCAGCACTGCGGAGTTGCGTTACCTTCTCTGTCACAGCGTTGCATGAATATTGCGATGATCTCTTTGAGTTGCCATCTTTCAGGACTGTCTCCCCTCTTGTGGGCTGAGCATATGTCTTTGCTTGTTCCTGTGGCAACCAAGAACACATCTGGAAAGCTCTAGAATCTCTGTTTGTCCAGGTGAATCAGTTCACAGGGTCAGACTAGTGAAAAGATGAAACTTGGGGTTGGGGGGGAAAGATCATGATGTGCACTAGGAGGAAACTGGCCTCGGTGACTCAGAAGGGTTTTTGTTTTCAAATTCCTTGTATTCAGATTACTTTGTACTTGTTTGTATTCAGATATAATCTGATGAATGTTGCCTCTTTAATTCTGCGCAGTTTGTAGCAGTAGCCTGTCTTATTATTTTATAATCCTTCTAGGATCTTCCCGTTTGGGAAGCAGGCATGCAGCGGGATGTGCTTTGCAGCTTGCCTCAGTAGCTATGACCAGGGGGAAAAAGTTCTAAGGCCTTTTGTGCAACTGTGGAAGGCTGCACCCAGGTCTTCCATACATCGAGTTTGGTAGCAGAAGTGCGCATGTCCCTCCTCTCCAAATTTGACTACGGGCTTTTGCCCAGCAAAGGGAAATCTCAAAAGTTGCCAGGCACCAAGGCAGTTTTCCACTCCCCACAATGGCTTCTTACTAAAATTCAGCCGTGCATCAGTGAACTTGCCCTAATATTCAGGCTCCCCCGTTCAGGATTTTGATCTACTTGATGCAAATGAAGGACAGTAAGTGACAGGAACCCATCAAGACTTGATTGAAGCCAGCGTCCCATTTTTTCTTAGAACATTTAGTCCTAACACAAGTGAGAAGTTATTTGTCAGTTATGCACCTTATAAGCAATGCTGGAGTAAATTGAGAAGTGAGTGGAGCTGAGCCAGACAGAGCTGGTCCTTTTGATCTTTCGTGGCTCTTGTATACAGAAAGGCAAGACACCTGGGGGGGAGTCCCGTCTAGTCCTGTGCTGCCAAATGGTCCCTTCATCTGACCAATGGCAAATACATAAAAGGTGTCCATTAAAAAAAAAAAAAAAAGCAGTGTGTTTAACAAAACTGGCTGAAACATAACTCACAAAACTTGACAGCTCATCTTCTCCACCTTCCTAACAACTGTGTCACTAATATTCATTGAAGCAGAGAATTGAAATGTCTTCTCTTATCACTTAACCTGTTCTTTTATGGTATACATTTTTTTAAAAAATTGCAGCACTGTTGTCCTTTAGATCAGTGCTGCTATTCTGAGCCTGGCAAGTGTTTTTCTGTGGCTGAAAAATGAACCTGCAGAATCTGAATATAACCTAGTGATTCATTACTTTATGCACTTTTCAGTTTATTGAGACATGAAGTGCTGGATTTCATAGAAACTGGACCTTACTGCCAAATAACAAAGTTTGAACTTGTTCTCCTTGTGACATTAATTGCTAATTTACAGTTACTGTGGAAGAGCAGGTGGAGTGGTGCAGGCAGAAGATTCACCAGCAGAAATTACCCAGACTCCATAGTTAGCAGTTAACAATGACTCTGTGGCGCTGCTGTTAGCGTGACCCTTTCAGCATTTTTAAAGTTATTTTGGCATTTCTTGTAGAAGGCCATTCTGTCTTCAAGACAGTCTTGACAGATACTCATTAAAAACTGTGATCTTTAGATATGAGGCTTTGTAGTTAAATACAAGTTTCAGTAGAGTTATGGCTAAACCATAGGAAGTTTCGTTGATGTTTCTCCCCATCAGTGTGTCCCCCGGGCTATTTTTCCATCCCAGGCAGGAAGGGGAAATGAATATTGTTTCCAGTTGAAATGCTGCTGCCTTTCCAGTGAGGACCATTTTAGAGAGTAAATATGCAGAAGTCCAAAGTTTGTTTGAAGTAGAAGTGCAGCTCTTTAGGTTGACAGCGCTTATCTTCAGTCCACTGGTCAGCTGTCTTAGACTATAACCTTCTACTTCAGCAATAGAATTAATAGCAGCCTTTGGGTTATTCATATACCACAAAATTTTTATAAAAGAAGTCTGCCTAGGATCTGCTGATACTTTTTACAAAGGGGAGCATAGTGCCATTTTTCAGGACATGTTTGGATGTTACCGTGTCGGCTGCTCTGTGCAGCAGTGCAGGGTAGGTATTCCACTTTCTGCTCTCCCAACAGAGTTGTTGATTTTCATAAAGACATTTTACAAGTGCCTTACCAATCTGGCTTTATTAAGGAATGTGTAAGAGGGTTCCCTCTATGAGCTCTGAGGACTTTCCAAACCGAATAGTTTGGAAATTGCATTTGGCAAACTCTAAATTCTAAACACAGCAGGTGCGACAAAAGTTTTTAATCTGTTGCTTTTAGTTAGAGCTTCATTTCTGAGTGCTGAGTTTTTCCACCAGTAAGAGCAATGCTTATTCCTCTAGCATCTGGACATGATGGAGTGGTGCTAATTCTGTAACTGTACCCGAGGTGGCTGTTCTTCATGTAGGATTAACTCATTAGTTTTTTTTTTACCCTAGAAATATAATTTTGCTGCTCCAGTCCTGAGAGTATGCTAAGTGGAAAAGTCTTGGATGAAGAAAGTGAGTCTTGCTGTGTCTTGCTGGTGATGAAACTTGAGTTGGTTTCCTGGATGGCAGCAGAGGAGGAAGGTTTAGCTCGTAGGGAGGGCACAGCAACCTCGTGGGCCGTTGTTAACTGCATCATTACAGGGATGAAAGCTCTGATCGCGGAGCCTCGTAGAAGACCCCGTGAAGCAACATGGCACACAGGCACACTGTGCTGCTGCGAGCTCTGCCTCAGGGGTCTGAAAGTCCAGGTAGGAAACAGGACAGTAGACGGATACAGACAAACCTGTATCTATGGCATGAGCTAATGCAGAGACAAAATGATTGCCAGGACTGTCTCGGGTTACAGCATAATCACTGCTTGGCTACTGGGGAGAGCAGACTGGAAAGGAAGGGTGGTGAGGCAGTGGCACAGGTTGCCCAGAGAAGCTGTGGATGCCCCATCCCTGGAGGTGCTCAAGGCCAGGCTGGATGAGGCTTTGAGCAACCTGGGCTAGTGGAGGGTGTCCCTGCCCATGGCGGGGGGGTTGGAACTCGATGATCTTTAAGGTCCCTTCCAACCCAAACCATTCTATGATTCTGTAAGAATTATTTGGAGGCCTGTGTCTTGCTGAATGTGCTATGGAAGAGTCTCTGCCTTCGCCTGGGGCACTGCATGGGAAAAAATGTGAAGGAGCTTGTGTGAAAATACGCTGTGTGGGTGATGAAGCATTGCGGGTGCCTGGAGAGAGTCAGCACCTCAGTAGAACATCATATATCAGGGAGAAGTGCGAGTCTTTCAAACAGAAAAATGGTGCAGTCTGTTGTCTTGGAGAGCATGGGGTAATAGCTGGGCAGCCCTCACTGTACGGCCAGGCTTCAGCAATTTAATACTGCGTGTCTTCACAGCTCTGCCTGACATGGATATACTCCTATTCTGTTGTGCATTGCTATAACCCAAGGAGCATTTCCAAGCAGCTTCTCAAATCTTTTCAAGATACCTGCTTTTGAGGCTCCATAACATTCAGAGTCTTAAATGCTGAGAAAAGCTTAAAGGAACAAAGAGTTTTATCATATGAATATTAACTTTTTAAATAAAATAGCTACTACTGGAAGGAAATAAATTTTTTAAAAAGGCAGCACATTCTCAGGCAAATTACTGGTGCAGATTCACTAGTTAAAAGTAGGTAAGGTCCTGAAGTGTAATAGAGTGAATCACTTACGACCAGCTTTATGGTGGTGTAATCTGACATTTACTTTCAATGGTAAATACAGAAAATGATAGTGAAATGTTGAAAATGCAATGTGTCATAAAAGTTACAGCCTCCTCATCAAGTTTATTATGCTTTGGGAGGTACAAGGTCTTGGTTGCTTCCTGGAATGGTTAAGATGTTTGAAATTTAGACAGTGAAATGTAAACTAGTCCTTTGCTACCTGTACGTTTGAGATGGTCGAATATGATCATAATTATGCAGCCGACCAGTTCTGCTCGAGTGCCCGCTGCCTGCAATTGGCTGCGCATCAGTTGGTCGTGAGCTGCAGGTTTCCACGGAAACTGCATGTACCGCTACCTGTGAATAATTGAGAATGGCAGCTGTAATGAGAGAATTTGGGGCAAATTGTGTAAATATTCGTAACTAGATTACAGTGGTAAAATATTTTCACTCTAGATAGAGATTTAAGTTCCAGGCTTAAGGAGATTAAACTGAAGAGGTGCAGGAAAGAATCCCTTCTTGTGAAATCCAGGGATGAGTGTTTTAAAACCCATTACAAATTCCCAGAATTTTAGAGCAGGGTTTGGGAAAGTTGTATTCCCTGTACTGCCTCAAGCATCTGATATCCTTTGTATTTTTGTTCTTGGGGGCAGGTAATTACAAGGCAAAAGCTCTGAATTTGTAGCAGCTGTGTTGGCTGGGAAGTGACTGCTCAGACCCCACTGCTTCGGGGCAGGTGCCTTGTTCCTGTTCTGCTTGCAGAGACATGCGAGGTTACACCAGAGGTTTGGAATAAAATAGTCAGGTAGCATCTGCCAAGTCTTCCCTGTTTTTCCTCTTCAGTTTATATATCTTTTTTAAAAGTTAGATGCAGTAGCTTAATATTCAGAGCACTCTTGTGCTCTGCAGTGTGATCTGCATAAACCGAAGGAGAGATGCTACAAGCTAGCTCTCTCTATAAAGACAGCTTTGTGTGTGATAGAGAGGAAAAGCCAGCTGGATGTAACAGGATTCACTGTGATTGCTGCTCAGATACTGTAGACGTGTATTTATGTTGGGCTGAAGTGACCTGAAGAATTTCCATTGCCCGTCTCTGGGCATACTCTCTCCTGCACTGAGCTTGCAGAAGAAATGTGTGCAGTCGTGCCAGCAGGAGATATGTGTGCTTTGTATTAGCCTAAGGTTAAGAAGAAATGGTGACTGTTTTGTGTGCTGCAGCTAATGAAAAGGTTTGGGCTAAGACATCATGGTTAATTTTATACAAAATTAACTTGTCTTTGAAACTTGTTGTGTTTTATTTTTTGCCAGCAAGAGAGTTTCTCACCGCTGGTAAAGCAGTAGAGTATGTCTATTTTTATGCGAGCCCAGAGCAAGCCAGGGGGTTGGAATTACCTGGAAGAGTGCAGTCTTCATCTGGGAATCTGAAAACACCTGTGAGGTTTGTTCTCGTCGCTTCTCAAACCACAGAAAGGCCTGGGAAGTAGCTGCTTGTGCAGTTTAGAGAGAGAATGTTAATTGGTGTAACTGAACCTTCCTCTTCGAATGTAGTGAACTCTGAAAACTCTCAAATCCTAAATGTTGCTAGGTTAATTGAATGGTTAAATTTAGCAAAGCCTCGACTGTGCCTCACTGCATAAAATAGAGATACCATTTATTATTTAAATGTATGTTGTGACATGAGGTGGTAGCTCATGGTGGGCTACCTGGCAAACCAGGCAATCTAGTAAAGTTATTATTGACTTCAGAGATGGAGCTTGTCGTGAATTGTATCTGCGCTGCTGCTGTCAGTTAATTTTGAGCCAGATAGCTGTAACCAGCTTTCATTCCACCGGCAAATACCTGGGGATATATGGGGCTATGTACTAGCAGTGCTTGGCTGAGGAGCAATTAGTTTTGTCTTACAGTCAGTGATCCACAGCACCAGCAGCCTTATTAATTAAAACCTGAACATGTCACAGGACTCTGAGTATGTAAAAACAAGGTACCTTAAACTTTGTATTTTGCTTTAAAAAAAATCCCCACAACTCACCAAAGAAATGCTCTGCTGATAACTGAAGGATTTAATAATAAAGAAGGCTTAAATGGGAGGAAATACTCTTGCTCAGGTTTCCCTCTGCACATGATGCCAGAGCCTTGTCAGAGTGAAATATGTAACACTGGCTGAATGGCTGAGCAGCTTCCATCTGCTTCAGGATCTCTCAAAGATAATCAAGAATGATGAAAATTGTTTCTTCACTTTTGACCTCTAACCAGCCTGTTAGCCTTATGTCTATAAAACAAGGATGTCTCCAGACTGGACATAAATTGTAATGCCAGTGTAGATCACAACTCCTCTATCAATATTTGAACTGGAAAGAGCTTATATCAGTATAGCAGCAGTTTATTGTATTCATGAGAAGAACTCCATACCCTTAAGACTCATTAATTTGACAGAACTCTAATACCAGCTTGCAAATCTTAACTGCTGTTTCTTGCAGGAAGTGAGGTCTTCAAGGATTTGCTGTCCCAAGACTAGAGGAACCATCAACAACGTTCATTGCCCATGCATGCCGTATTTCTGCAAAACAGGAAATTTATTCTTTGCTACCACGGGGACTGGCTTCAGATGTGCAGCAATAATGTGGCACTGGCCCATCCTCACTTATCTCTGTGCCTGCCAAACACCACCCTCTCCCAACAATCTCTGTCTCTTCTGTATAATACTGGGCATTTTACTGCCATTGTGAGTTTTCTGTAAGTCGTCTGGCTTTTTTTTCATGTTGTTTTTTTCTGCCACGTTCTTCCTCTGTACTGTCTCCTTGCTTGCACCTTCACCGCCGTGGAAATGGGCTTCCTGCATTCATCAGTCGATCCTTATTCCCGAGTGCCCTGTTCCTTCCTTTCCCTTCTTGCGCTGTACTGATAGCAGAATGCTGATGCTTAACTGGCCATATAAAATGATACATTATCTCAGACCCCTCCTTTCCCCAAGTTCTGTTTTTAATTTCTCTGCACGCTCTATGTGCTGGCTTTGGGCTACAAGCACCTTGAGGAGGAGGAGGAGGAATGCTTCACGTTTAACTTCGTAAAACCCTGTGCAAACTGCTGGCAAGGGGTCTAACAGCATGGGCTGTCACTCTGGAGTAGCACGTCTGTGCAGAAATGCTTGCTCAGAGCAAAACAACGCTTGTACTAACTCTTACCTTTTCTCCGAGGATGAGTGTCATAGCTTTCTGGAGATTTATATCATCTCACAGAAGTTTTGCTACCCTGTCGAGCAAGTGCTGCATTCCCACAGCCGGTTAGTACAGCCAGGGCAGCCTGTCTGTCCAGAGCTGCCAAGCCCCTTGTGCTGACGGAGTTCAGCGACTGGGAGCATGGATGTTTACATACATCTCCACCTAACTGTCAGGCCTTCCCAAATGTCATTCATCTGTCATTTGACTGATACACACTCTGCCTCATTTGCTTACATTCCTTAAACTCTCACTGCAGTAACTCTCAAGGGGTAATAAAACAAAGATTGTTGGGTCTAAACATTGTTGGGAAAATGTTAAAGATTGGCAACCTACCGAGGGAGGCTGTTGGCTTAAGAAAGATTTAGAGGGCCTTAAATGGCAGAGGTCATATTGGCTGTGGAAGAGAAAAAAACAGACATGCAATGTGTCTGCAGTAGATGGAGAGGTCCCTGGAAAACTGAATATTTCAGTGCAGCAGTCATTGAACTACACATGAACCTGAAAAAGATGAACTGGAATACACAAATATTGTCCTTTCTGTGTTTCTTCACAGATAACACGTTAATCTGGGCATCTTCTTCAGTGTGGAAGGGAAGGAGGGTGCATTGCTTTAGTTGCAGACTGCAGAAAGCCAGGAAGTCAGGACACAGTGTGTCATGTGTCCGTCCCCCGTCCAGTCCCCATCCTCCGCCTTCCCCCCTCCCCCCTCCCCCCCCAAACATCCAGTTTGCCCGTTACAGAATTTTAAAGGCAAGATTTGAGACAACTGGCAATAGCTTTGGAAGTCTTCCACTGCAATCCTGTGAACCTTCAGGAGACTCCAGAGAGAGTTTGTTTGAAACTCAGTTCAACCTAGTGTGTTAACATAGAGGAGGACTGCTCTGTCCGACACCTTTCCTATATTCAAAAGAATGCTCAACTCTTTGAGGCACTGCAGAGTGTTTCATTGATGGTGAAAGGAAAGGACAGATGAGGCACAGGCTGGCATTAGGACTCACCTTTGTTGCTTACTGTTTCTTATTTTGCATGGGACAGAGATTCGTTACCCTGAGCTCTTTGGCTTTGCGGTTGGGTTTCAGAAGTCCCAGTCATGAATATGCCTTTGGTGTGGCTTGGAGATCTCACTGTTGGAATGTTTTTTCTGGGAAACACGAGAAGTGAGTGGTTGATTTGAAAGGCTTGTTTGCTTGGTGGCCTGTCTTTGGTAATTATTGTGCTGACAACAGAGGCATTGGCTGAAGCAGCCTGCATCCTGCGGGCACAGGTTGTAGACTGCAGTGCTGCTGGACTCCTACCAGAACGATGTTTGTTCACCTGTAGCAGCAAAGTGAAATTGTGTTTCTAATCCTTGCCATGTCCCTGCAGAGCTGTCTCATCCATGCACCTTTAGGGTATATGTGAAGATACAACGTTCCTCCCTTCCCAGCACCATGCAAGGGAGGGGTTGTCCACTGCCTGACTGTATTTCTCTCCCTCCTTTGTATTGCATCCCACAGGAGCATCTTGCCTAACAGTCATGGTAGCTTCTGCTCCCCTGAAAAAGAGCAGAGTCTTGTGGGGCACACTGGCTGTGTTCTGAGGCACCAGGATAGTGCCCATAACACAACTATTAGCCTGGATTTGCTGACTGCTGGGGACAGAGTCCAAGCGTGTCTGTTACCATACTCATCCTAATGGTGTTGTCCCTGTTAAGGGAGTGATGAGCATTTCCCTGCCGTGTCCCCAGGATGTGTGCTAGCCCAACCCATAGCAGTTTGTGTTCTTTGATTTGCTGCAACACATCTGCTCAGCAGGATTAGCAGAAAACTC
This sequence comes from Pterocles gutturalis, assembly GCF_000699245.1. Classification (NCBI taxonomy): domain Eukaryota; kingdom Metazoa; phylum Chordata; class Aves; order Pterocliformes; family Pteroclidae; genus Pterocles; species Pterocles gutturalis. Next base: position 34,709 of record NW_010100169.1, read on the forward strand.
CCTTCTCAGCAGCTTACGGTTGTCGTATACTGACACCTGTATCTTGGTATTTGCAAGCTAAGCCCGTGCACTTAAACAAATAAGCAAACTCTGTTCTACATGGGTAAAATTGTAGGATGAGCCTGCTTTAATTAGAGCTGGTGAGACTCCTCAACAATCCTGCTGTTTGCTATCATAAACATCTTGCATATGTTTCCAGCACAGTGAAAAAGACAGACTTATGGGGCAGGTGCTTCTTTTAAAGCAACAAATCAACTTCCAGACAGCTGAAAAAGCCACAGTTGCTTTCAGAACAGATAGAGGATATAGAAGGAAATGCCGTTGCCAAACATCTGGTACATGGTCCACAACCATCACGAGAGGAGAGTAGGGAATACCTACAGTCAGGGGTCTCTGAGGCTTTTTGTCTCTGGAGTGCAGCCTGTTCCCTAGAGGATGATTGGTAAGCGGGTTTTTGAGCAGGTTTCAAAGCAAACGGTGCTCAGTTCCTGGAATTTTATTTCAGGACCAGCCTAAATTTTTCCGATGCATAAATCTGGGTACTTAACATTTTTCAGTTCCATTGATTCATAAATCAAACTGGGAAACTCTCACAGTGCTAAATAAAGGCTATTTGAAACAAAGAATGTGCATCACAGTATCGGTCTCCAAAGCAGTGACCCCATACTGTACCAGCTCTCCGCCTGGATTCAGTCTCTGCTGTCAGGGCTTGCAGCAGGAGCCAGTAATACCTGCCAGTCAGAACAGTGAGCTTGGTTTTTTACCTCAGAACAAAAATAATATGGTCTACCCTCTTTATTCCATCCTGTTTCAATTGGTCTATATGAAAGCTTCATTGGCTACTTCTTGCTTCAGACATGTCAGCTTATTTCCTAAATGAATCAACCTACTTTACCTTAATTTTATTAGGTAGTAGGTTTCTTCGGTAGTCTTTTCTATGCTTGTCACTTTTCTTAAGCCCTTTGGTTGCATGTTGCTCAATGTGAGTGGAGTCCTGCTTATGCAGATATTCCACCTGATATTAGTGAGCTATTCCTGTGCTCCTTCCTGAACGGACTTAGCTTTGCCTTCCTGAAATCCAGTACTGCTGCTCTGCTGCATTTGGAGATTATAAAAATCAGAAAGCTGTGATCTCTCATACAGGCTTTCTCTGGATTAATTCCTGTTTGAACTTGAAAAAATATTTTAGAAAAGCATCCCATCTTAACTGGACAATTGTCAGCAATGTGCAGCCCTCTGCAGTTGATGGTATATTGTTTCAGTTGTTAATTAACCTCTCAGTTAAAAATTCTGTCTTTCAGCCTTCACCATTTATCTATTAAGATTCTTTAGACTCTTATCAACTTTTTACTTCTGTGATGGCATTTAGTTACTTTGAGCCAGTTGCCTTTCAGTCTTCTCTTTGATAAGGTGAGCAGATTGAGACCCTGGCACCTCTCTCTAACATGGTATGTTTCTCTATGCTTAAACCATTCCTACAGCTCTGGACAGATTCAGCGTTAACAATATCTTTCTAGGAGGAGTACCAGATGTGGAGGTAATGTGGTCTGCTCGCTCCTCGCCAGTGTCTCTGTGCAGCCCAGGGCTGTCTCCTATAGTTTCCTTTCTTACAGACCTGGTTACAGCATCATGCGCTGTGTTAAGGACATAGCTCCCTTGCACGGAGAGGCTGTTCAGACAGAGATAACATTTTTATAAGACTAGATAACACAGATGGAAAAAATGAATGAGAAGCCCTTCATCAAATAAGATCCTCCTCTACCCCTGCAAACTTGGTTGTCCTCGCATCTTTTGAGCTGCCTGGCTATATTATACTCTTGCCAAATACTTTGACCTTCATTTTCAGTCTTTATCCTTTCTCTGTAGGATTCTTCTGGCCTCACCTTTAGCCTGACAATGAGGCTCATCATGTCAGGGTTCTGGTTTATTTAAGGGATCACAGTATTCCTTCTGCAGGACAGCAGTTCTCCCTGCCTTGAAAATTTTATAGTTGACATTTACCCCCAAGCACCACAAAAGTAGACTCAAGGTCTCCTTTTAATGTAGGAACTAAACATGCACAGCACAACCACACAAGAAGACCCTTATCTCGTAGTTGGTTTTTCATTACCTCCTGTGGCTCTAATCTGATGGCTTTGCATGTATTAATGAAGAAGGAAATAAAATATTTGTAATAATAGGTGCATGGTATTCTGGGATTGATTGATTGATTGATTGATTTTTTGAAAAGGCATGCTCCAGAACTTACTCCTTGAGGCAGGCTTGGGATGCTGGTGGTGGCTCCTTAGTTGTTCTTGGGGCCATAATCATGGTGCAATGAGATGTTGTAATGAACTTCATTCCCTGCCGGCTGTTTTTTCCAGGAATACCAGTATTTGGTATGTGACTTTGGCTTGTGGGTTTGTTCAGTGCTTTGTAGATGTGCAGAAGATAAGCCAGCACGCGCAGGTATTTCAGATCTGTTCATCACAGAAACTGCTTTTGGAACGGAGGGCTGAAATGAAGGGCTTCGGCCCAAACACCTTTCCACCACACCCCGGAGACTCGCCTCTGACTTTGATACTGAAACATAAATACTTGAAAAGTCTTGATATTGATTACTTATTTACAGAAGAGGCAACAAAAAAGCATGTGATGTTCCAGCAGACACAAGGAGAGAAGGATGCAGGCCTTCCATTTCTGGTCCCCTTCAGGAACACCAATACCTGTTTTTCAAATGGTTGAAGGGAAAGTCTAGATAATATAAAGAAGCAGATTTACTTTAGGGAAGAACAGATGCTTGCACTGAAAATGTGACTCTTTTTTACGTTATCCAGGGCTGTCAGTGGGTGTTGAATATTTATATACTGTAAAAGTGATGAACTAGTTTGCTTCATACTAGCTTTTTCTGCAGGAGTGAAAAAGCCAAGAATTCTCAGATGAAGCTTCCTGTTAGTTGTTTTCAGTGCGTGAATAGCAGGGATCGTGTAGAAGAGTTTGTGGGTGATGAGAGAAAACTCCTCTGGGTTATCTAGCGAGAGGCTGGGGCGATTCTTACTTCTCAGCATGTGCTTGGTTTGACAGTGAAAATAAATAAGAGGGACCCAGGAATGAGAGTTCTTCTATTACTGATAGGAAGCCTATGGAAGTGTTTTATGTCATATTTTCTTTACAGTCTATAGAAGCTGACAGCCTCTGATTTTAACATCTATACAGCTGTAAATGCCACAACATATTCAAAAGGCTTGATGATCATTGGGTCACTGATTGCCTATGGAGATATGCCTGTTTCTGCCACCTTGCTGCTGTCCTGGAAAATCAAAATACAGCTACCTCACACTTGAAATGTTGTCGAGTTCTCTGTCCCTTCCTCTCCCAGTGGTGATAAGTGTAGAGATATTGAAGTGAAAACATCCATGACTTCCTCTCTAATAGGTGAGAGCCTGAGCAGATGGAATATTTTTACCAGGGGCCAGATTAGGACAGTCATTTCACAGTAGATGTGTGCTTGAACAGGTCTCTGTTGACATGATTTTATTTTCCCTTGGAGGCAGTTTCTCTGTGATGAGTAGGGTTGTCGTAAGCCTTCCCTCCTTGGGAGGAAGGATGTGAGAACATGCATGCAGATGTGTAGTCTCTCTCCAGAAGCTGCCTCTGCCATGCTGGTGCTGTGTGCCCATGTCCTTCTGATTCGTACCTTGTTTTCTTGAAGACTTAACCATAAATGGTTTGCAGTTTCACAAGAAAGAGACTGTAGTACTGTGGTCGTGTTGGGAGATTTTGTAATATCTTTAAACTCTTCCAGTAGTGCAGAAAAGAAACTGCTTGTAAGAAGAAGCTGGTTATAGCAAGTGAAATTCATTCTAGAAATCAAGCATTAAACTAGCTACATGACGTGCTTGCATCTCTGCCACTCCTGTCCCTGGCTATTGCAGAGATGGGGAGACTGACCGCAGTGCCAGAGCTGGGCAAGGTGAGCCTGTGCGGAGCAGTGCAGGGCTTGTCATGCTGGTTAGGGGTGGTGATGCGGTTGAACACGCGCAGCTCCAGCTGCCTGTGCATGACCAAAGGAATGGGGTGGTCTGTGCAGAGAGAGACCCGGTGTGCCTCAGGAGGGTGCAGCTGAGGGGTTTCTCTGCAGGAAGGTGGGAGTTGGATGTGGTCTGGGGGGTTATGGATCCAGGTGGTATATGTACTGTCAGCATAAAGGCTGACACAAGAGTGTGTATGTGTTTATTTTAGAAATATGCTAGGATACTTATATCCTATATGCCTTGATGAGGGCAGAAGTAAAATTGTCTACCTAAGTTTATTAACTTTTTGTTCATTTGCAAGCTTGAGTTTCTCTGAACTAGGCATTTTGGAAAGGACCAAGCCAGTCTACATTAACTATATATTAACACAGCCTTATCACTGATCAACCTGCTGTTTTAAGCAGAAGGCTGTTTCCAGAAATTACCATCAGATCCTTGGCACAGGATGGATTGGCTCAGTGGGCTCTCGATGCCTAGCCCAGCGTTGCTCTGTGGGTTAGGGAGGGCTTGGGAGGGAAAAGAGTTGACCGCCGAGTAAAAATGAAGGCTGCTGCATGCTTCACTCTCATATTCTCCACTGCAGTGAAAGAGGGATTATGGCTGTGCTTTCAAATGTCTGAAAGTTGTTGACGGGGGCAGCAAGAAATCTCAGATGCTATCTGTATTCCTGAATTTCAGTTGCTTTATTCAGCTCTAGCTACAATAAATTTCAAGGAGAGGAAAAAATGGCATGTCTGTTCCCTCTATTCCATTTCAGTGCCTTTTGGGCAGCTCACTGCCCTTCTTGGTCTGTTCAGCCATTAGCATTTTCAGTGCTCAGCTTTTGGAGGGCGGGGGAAGGAAGAGTTGCCCAGAAGCCCTGGTGCTATGTGCCTTTCATGGGCTCATCCTGGGGGAGGCTCATGTGCAGCTGTATTTCGTACTTCCTATAGCAGTAATGGAAGTGGGTTTGCTCACGTCCACTTCTGTGGGAGGCAGGAAGAAGGACTCAGCCCATGCTATGGGGCAGGGAGGTCTGTCTTTCCCTGAGGAATAAGGATTTTGGGGGATCCCAGGGGAGATGAGCCATACTCTCATTCTCATATCCCTGGAGCAGAAGTTGGTAGGGCCACAAGGGATCCTCGTTTGGGTGGGAATGGTGTGCACACAGATGCGGGAGAGGGGCAAACAGGGCTGTGCTGAACTCTGCTGATGTGTTTATGCTCAAATTCTGCCTTGACCAGCATGCAGGTAGATGGTGGTGGGCATGTTCTCATCATGGACTTGTGTGTTGCTCCACTGACGGGAGAAGAGGCCAAGGAGAAGACCACCTCTGGCACATGCTTGTACAGTACAGTCTCTTTGGCACCGACTGATGCCCAGCTCTGGCAGGACCCAGCAGAGGAAAGCCATGCTCTTGTGCTGCCCCAAGCTGCTTAGCTGTGCTGTGCCCAGAGCCAGCTCGATTTCCCCACTCATGGTTCTGAATAAATACCCCAGGAGTGAAAGGGTGTTGGCTTCTTCCGAAGTGTTTGCCTGAAGGAGCAGTACGTTCATGAAGTAGATGGGGTAAACTCTGAGTAACGGATGCTGTTTGAGGCGTAGTAAGAGCTGCGATCACATTCCCTAGTATTTGACAACCTCCCAGTACCTTTATGAAACCTTAACAAAAGCTGCTTTAGGAGCTTCTGCCTTGGGAATCCTTTGCCTGAAGGGCACCAGATTTGGACTCTAAATCTTTATCTTCATTTCATGAGGCACCTGCTCATTTTTAGACTATCTGTGACTATTTTAGATCACTGGGAGCTTACTTTTAAGCCAAGATCCTTCTAAAAAAGATTTTTAACTCTGGCAGAAGCTGTACACAGTTGTAATATTTTTCCTTTGGGAAAGTTGGCACTGATCATTTATGTTCCAAGAAAAGACTGGTTTTCATTTTACAAAAGAAAGGGAATTAAACCCCAGGTTAGGACAAGTGAGAATAAAGAATTCCCCTGCTTTTATTTGTACAGGCTGCGTATTTCCTTACACAGCCCCAGTGGCATGGAAACCCCATGGTGACCCTGTCATTGTGCAGCACAGAATGGAGATTAATCTGGAGAGCAGTAGGTAATGAAATAAGTAGTTTTAGCTTTTTTCATTGTGTTAGCAGTGAGGATATTAAGGGCTCTAAGTGAGAGAAATACACTTACTACTGTTTTGGGGAGTGTTTATCTGAAGAGTGAGTTTAAAACATCATTATACAGAAGTCTACAACCTCTTCTGTTTGTGTTTATATTTTTGGTCAAAGACCAAGAAGTAGGAAATACTATTTATCAGAAGGAACGGCAGGTGTTTAAGGCTGTTGTATTAACTCCAGGCATGAAGACGGCAAAGGATGGAAGAGGGGTTTTCCAGTACATTTTACTTTTCTGTCTCCTTTTGCCTGCTTTTGTGTTCCTTAATCTCTTTGTACCTGGGTTTCCTACCTGTAAATGGGAGTGAAGATTCCTGCTAAATGTTCTGGTTTCCCGGTGAGACAATGAGAACAGACAAGTTAGGGCTGGTTATTACTTGCTAGCAGCAAGTTGGAGACCATAATTTGCAAAGAAAAATACTCACCTCTTGTATTAGCAATGCAGTTAAATTGGCCTCATACAGCTTCCTAAGACAGAATTAAAAAAGAGATCTCTGATACTGGCATAGGACAAACACACCCACACCTTTGGAGCAGACACTTTATGGACGTGTAGCAAAGATTCTGGTGCTGTTTTAAGGCAAGGTTGGCAGCTACATAGCAAAGTAGAATCATAGAATAGAATAGTTTGGATTGGAAGGGACCTTTAAAGGTCATCTAGTCCAACCCACTTGACGTGATCAGGGACATCTTCAACTAGATCAGGTTGCTCAGAGCCCCATCTAACCTGATCTTGAATGTGTCTAGGGATGAGGCATCTAGCACCTCTCTGGGCAACCTGTTACAGTGTTTCACCACCCTCATTATAAAAAATTTCTTCCTTATATCTCATCTAAATCTACCGTCTTAGTTTAAAACCATTACCCCTTGTCCTGTTGCAACAAGCCCTGCTAAAAAGCTTGTCCTCATCTTTCTTATAGGCCCCCTTTGAGTACTGGAAGGCTGCAATAAGGTCTCCCCAGAGCCTTCTCTCTGCCCGGCTGAACACCCCCAGCTCTCTGAGGTAGTCCTGCCCTACCCAGGGAGCAGTTCCCTGTGCAAACGAACAGCGCTCACTAGAGATCTTGGAGACTGGGCAGGCTGTGCTTGCACTGCTTCTGGACAACATCCCAAACTGCCCGTCTCTCTGACATGCATGCCAGAAAAATCTGTGTAAAGGTGTTTAACATCCTGATAACTTATTTTTTTAAAATCCTATCCTTTAAGATCTAAACATTATAAGAGTGAGCGTTGTGTTATTTCTGTGCTGGCATCTCCTGGGATGACTTTCACGTCATATGGAAGTGACGCTTTGAAGCTGGTCTCTTTACTACTTGTTGCCTCTTATCTTTCTGTTCTCCCTCAAGCATCTCACACCAACCTCCTTTTTCTGCTCCACTTCCTTTGTAACTGTGTGGTTCTGCATCCTGCAGATTCTCAAAAATGCTTAAATATATACAGGGGATGGATTTCCAGAAATCAAAATTGCTTAAGATGTCTTTCACAAGTAGAAGCTGCAGGATTGTAGGAGGAACAAAGTTGAGACTCTTCCCAGCTTTGTGTGTGCCTGTTTTCCTCTGTCCCTGGCCCAAGAAAGTGGCTTTCCGTTTGATTATAGACACAGTAACACTTCTCTTGCTGAGCTCTGATAATCAGACAAAGCAGGCACTTGGCACAACGATCTCTCTTGTTTTGGTCACTCACTTGGCTTTTTTTTCGGGACCCATTGTGCTCACTGGGTGAGGTGGAGATGCTGCCACTTGCTCTGGCTATTGTCCCTCTTACGGTCCTGTCGGTCCTCTCAAAGCCTGGCAGTACTGTGAGTTGTGATGCACAGTCACATCACTCCCATCTTGCAGGCGCTTTTGGCAAGACCAGCACCTGCTTTTCCTTAAAGCAAGGCTGGGAGCAGCGATTGCCAGACCTACAGGAAATTGTTCCTGGACTGGAAACAAAAGCAGAGAAGAAGCCTGCCACAGCCGGACAGAAGAGTTATTTGAATTAAAGCCACCTGCTGTCCGCAGCTGAGCACTGGATGCTAGCACAGAGTGTTTGCTGGGCAGACCAATACCTAATTCTGGTTTTAGGGAATTTTGGCTTCTGCAGCTTCCTCCCTGCTATTGTGAAGAGCCAGTTTGTAAGTTTAGAGCCCCAGGGTGAGTAGGTAGGACATGCTCTGAGGAGAGGGACAAAGTAGGAGTGTCACATGTGAGAAATGGGAATCCCACCTTTTCCAGGCCTCCCTGAATTTTTGTGTCATTGGGTAGATGGGACCAGGTGTGCTTTCTGCTCTTCACATCTCTTCAGGGCTTTTATTCTGAACGTCTGTTGCATTCTTTATGTCAGTAGCCTGTGGGAAAAACACGACAACCATGGGAGGAAGAAGCTGGGTTTTATATTACCTTAAAAATAATAATAACCTCTTTGGTTTTTTTACGTTGCCCTGTTTATCTAGGATGTTGGCTCACTCCCTCACAGGGCCTTTGAAGAAACTGAATTGTGCATATGGCTCTGAACATCTCATCCTGAATAGGCCTATGGCAGTAGTGCCTGTCAGGGTGTTTGCATGGGTGCCCATCACTTTTCCTGTCTGCTTCTAACATGTGGGCAAGAGATTAAAATGCAAAACGTGTGTGCTGTGGCCAGGCTTCCCGCTGGCGTGCAGGGAGAGCAGGGCATGTGGGGGATGCACGTGTGCACGCTTGCCCTGCAGGTGGAAGACTCATGTTCATGCTCATCGGCTTGATCTTTGTCTTTGAAAGATGTCATTGGTGGAGTATGATGGGGCTGAACAAAAAAACTCCCGTGAAATGGAGTGCTTATAAAAATTACACATTTATGGAAAAATGCTTCCGTGCCCTTCATTTTATATAACCCCCTCTGCAAGTTGTTATTGAAGGATTATAAAAGCATTAAGTTCACAGTATTCATGCTTCACATAAAACCAATAGTATTTAACCTCCCCTTTAGTACCAGAGAGACTGGACAATGAAAACCAGATGCAGACTCAGCTGGGAGAGTCAAGATAAGGCTTTCCATAGAAGGTTAACCAGGCTGTTTGTGTCTCCATGTGATGGGGGTTCTCTGCTCTAACAGGACAGCCTGGGGATGGCAGCTGAGTATCTGGATCCCGTAGGAGGACTTCTGCTGCCATACACATCCATTCCTGGGAGGAAGGTGTCAGGTCTGCTGTCCTGATTACTGGCTTGGTTATCATGGGACTGGGGCCAGGGGAAATGGATTGGAAGAGACTCTTGGAGGTCACCTAGCCCAGCCCCCTGCTCAAACCAGGGCCAGCTTCAGGTAGTCTGTGACAAGAACTGCTGCAAACTGGGTGGTGCCTGCAGCTTCCCAGAGCACAGACGTCTGCCAGAAAGGGGTGATGCGAGTTCCCCTCTGGATGCTTAATAAATCATCTGCCTTTTTGCAATTAAGTGCTCATGCCTGCTCTATCCATGCAGACTCTAAAGAGGACTTGAGAGGTGACTGGGTTATGGAGACAAATATTAAAGAAAGGAAGCCTGAGAGCCTAAGAATAGATTCTTTTTTTTCTTAAAATTTTTTCGGAAAAGAGTGCAGTAAGTTAGAATTTAGGCATTCTTCATATGCATGAGGTGTAAGGCAGCTCCTTGCATTTCCGGGGCTGCAGGTGAAGAGTGCTTGTGCAGGTGCTGACCACCTGGAGCATTTTGGTTTTCCCTCCCAAGGAAGGCATGCCTGCAGACCACAAGGACAGACGTGGTAAAGCTGGAAGGCCTGAGCTGGCTGGCCTGACACTGCTCAGGGAAAACAAACTGCAGGGTGCTTGCGTAAGGGTAGAAGAAAAAGGATAACCTCCACTCATCCTCTGTTTCAAATCCCTTTTTGGAACTGAGTAGGTAAAATCTTACAGAAACTCTGACCCTTGCCATGGTTATATTTGGTGCTAATTCCTGTGTGATCTGATCTAGGTGTTACTGCTCTGGCAGGGGGATTGGACTAGATGATCTTTCGAGGTCCCTTCCAATCTCTAACATTCTGTGATTCTGTAATTAGGATTTTTTCTCTGATACACATTGTGGGTATATCCGCAAATGCAGTATCTGAAGCAAATATTTAACTACTGAGCTTTAACTACCGACCATTGTTCCTTGGTATTGTTTTCTCATTCCTCCCAGGGTGAGGAAAGTGCAGGTAGGAAGCTGCAGGTAGGCATACTCTGATTTCAGAGATGGAGGAGCCAGTCCACCTGCAGTTCAGTTGGAAAAGGTGGTATTCGTGCCTGCACTGTCTTCAACAGCTATTAAGAGCAGCTTGCACTTCAGAGAAGATTGCAGGTGTCAGGCAAGAGTTGGTGGTTCCCTTTTGAGGTACCTTGTGTTCAAATATAAACAAATAATACCTAATTTATTAAACTTTTCTGCAGGTTGGTGATGCTATAAGAAGTAGCTTGGGAAGATCAGTCAGGACTGATTACATGGACGCATACAGGATTGCAGATGAAGCAGTCACATTTTAATATTGAAGATCAGTCAGGACTGATCACATGGACGCATACAGAATTGCAGATGAAGCAGTCACATTTTAATATTTACCTTTAAATGTGTTTCTCCCCAAGATTCTGCTGGAGTAAAGACTCTTCAGCTTTGGGGTGATGGGCAAAATAAATTTTTCTTAAACTTCAGATTTATTTAGGGGTAGGATGGTGGGGGTTTTTTTGTTTTTTGTTTTTTGTTTTTTTTTCAAAATTAACAAAACAAAGCATAGGAAAGACGATGCTGTCCACCTACAGTCGTTTGTCTATGCACACCTCTCTTTCTTACAGGCAGTCTGTGGGCTATAGGAAATGTGACTGCAAAATTCAGTAAATGTGAACTGCCTTTTGAATATGATGCAAAGGAAGGAAAGGAGAATTCAAAGAAAAATATTCAGTATAATGATAAATCAGAAAGCTGCATGTTTTAATTAGGAGTAGCACTTCTCCATTTTTCATGGGGTGTTAATTTCTTCGTAATCTGAAATAATTGAGTCAAATGATGTTTCTAATTTTTTTCTTCCCCAGGGAGAATAGAAGGGACTGGCTAGTTTGGTGCCACACGTCCTTTATTCTTCTGCAATCTATTTATAGCTTCTGCAGAGGGCAAGGAAGGAGGGAGGCCTTGGAGAAACACTGGGGCTTAGCCTTGTTTGTTTTACATTGGAAACCCTGCCTTTAACCCCTTCCTTGCTCAGCTGCACCATGAGTACCTGAAATCTTTTCACTTTGGCAAATAAATGAGCGCATCTCTTGCTGTCTGTTCTATAAATAAAATATACACGTTGTTAACTCCACGTTATTACAGAGTAGCTGTCCTTCAATATTTATGAAATTGCTGTCTGTTGTTGTGTGCCAGCCTTGTCTCGGTGCTGTGACAGTGTGTGCATGTGGCACACTCGTGAAGCTCCCTCCTCTCTGGAGGTGCTCCGTGGGCTCCCCGGTGGCAGTGGGTGACAGAGGAGCGAGCACAGGCTGATACTTTCAGATTCACTGTGCTGAAGAGATAAATGGAATTGCCAGAGGGTTACTAATACCCTTTAAAAGAAGAAATATTCTCTCTCCCAAAAGGATGTGGAAAAAATTAGAGCAATTACATTTGTATCGTGAACCTCTGCACCAAAGGGAGCAGGGAAGGGGAGTGGGGAACGCAGTGGAAAGAACAGGACACACAATTCCTGTTCTGTGCTCCAGACTACATAGCTGGGCTTAAAACTGGGGCAGGAGAAAATGATGGTTATCAGTATTTTTCTTAAATATGTTTTCTCACAAATGCAGGGAGGAGCAGGGGGCTGTTTTCCAGTGTCACAGTGATGTAGAGTGTGTTAGAGCTGCGTATTCCAACACAATATGGTGCTGCTCCTGTGCAGCTTTATTTGTGTACACACAGAGAGCAGGCTTTCTCTAGCACCCTGTGTTGGCAGAGCAGCACTCCTCAAAGTGGGAATCAAAGTGAAGGTGGCTTTTTTTTATTTCCGTTAATGCCAATCGATTTTTCCTTATTAAACTGAGTTCTCGCTGCTGCAGTTTCTGCCACTGTGTAACTGGAGATGCCCTGCTTGCAAATGTCTGTGAAGTCAGTCTATTTTCCATCTGTAAGTAATGTTTGAGTGTTTAATGCAATTTATCTTCACTCAAATTGCAGAAGATGTCAACACTAAAACATTTGCTACAGACATCATAAACTCGAGACATTGGCAGGCACTGCTGAACAGAGCAGAAACAGTGGCAGTGAATACATATTTTTAAACCATCTGGTATGCAAGTGCTATTTGGATCAAAAATTGACACGGTGTAAAAAACTCGCCACTGTTTGTCAGATGACCTTTGGGCAGTCAACAGAGAAGTCGGTACTGCATGTAAATGCACTTGAAATAGTATGTCCTGTCTTGGTTTGTACTCCTGGGCCTTGTTCCCTTGCTTGCCAGATTTCAGAAACTAATAGGCTTATTTAGTAACGTTTAGAAGAAGCTCAGATAAACCAGTGCCCTGAGGGCTTTGCACACCACTCCGCTCTATGAATCCGCCCTTCCTTTCCTTCCTTTCCGCCGTGGCCCGCAGGGAAGCGGAGCTGCGAGAGCCGTGGGTGGGAAAGATCCCTTTTCTTTTTTTCTCCCCTTGCCTGTTTTGATGTTTTTGTTTTCTATCCAGTTTTCCCTTTGTCAGGAGCAGCTTGCATGGGTGGTGTATACACATGCATGTGCGTACACAAATACTGGCGCTGCTGTTTATTTTATCTTTGTGCTCCGTGTCTGCAGTGGGAAGAGGACTCACGGGGCTCTTCATGTTGTGGTGAAGCCCCTTGAAAACAAGTAGCCTGGTTATTGCCAGTCTTTGGGTAAGGGTACTGTATACTTCAGCAGGGACATGTCTGCAGACAGCTGTTCCCGAAATAAATGTTGCAAAGCCTAGAATTTTCCCCTTTGCTTCCCAGAGGATTTCTAGCTCATTTCTGACCATGCGTCGGATGAACGTGCATTTACTGCTGCCCATAAGCACCAGCCAGCATGAGAAATGGTAAAATTTCTCAGCTAGCCTCTAAAGCATGATTGAAAGTATGGGCCATATGAGCTAAAAGTCTGAAAGGCTGAGTGTGTGCAGGCTCCCTCAGTTACGTGGCTCTGAATGACCCCGGAGGAAAGTGGCAGATGGCTCCTGGGTTTAAAAACTCAGCTCCTACAAAAGCCCCGTTGCAGGGCTGGCCACCTTCACATAGAGCAACCACGATTCTGCCTTTCATGGTTCAATCAGGCTTTAAAAGACACTGTCTAGCAAAGATTACTTTGAATTCCAAACATGGTAAAAACAATAAAAGGAAAATGAAGGTACCCTCTTCCTGCAGGAGTGACAGGTTGTCCTACAGCATCTCCCTGTCTGAAAATGCATGTAAAATATCATGTCCACAATAGGCTTTTGAGACAAACACCCCATTACTGCACAGGTATATGAAGAAATCTTCAGCACCCCCACATGTCCTTTTGCTTCAGCTTTCCCTTTTTTTTTTCTTTTCTTTTGGAGAATGAGGTAATTTCCAGATTAATGCTGTCTCTTTGTGAACAGACTTAACTAGGTTGCTCTAGATCTCTTTGTCTTGGAGGATGAATAATACACAGGTGATAGCAATGTGAGTCATTTGCTCCCTTAAAAGCAGCTGATATTGTATTTTTATTGGGCAAAAAATTAAGCAGCTCAGTATGGATGAAGCACCTGAGTTTTACAGTCTCTGCCTGGTAGGTTTACGCGTACGGGAAAGTCAGCCACATATGGAAGGTGAAGTTGCTCTGAGTGAATTTACTGTCATCATTTGGAAAGCTCTTTTGTAAACAGATATTCCTTGCTGAAAAAGGAGCATTACACAATGGCAGACTGTGTCCTGTAGGAGGAGAAACGGGGTGCCAAGGAGTCCTTGAGATTATGAATAGGATACATTTAAACCAAACTTCCAGAGCCTTTTGCATTGAGAGAACAGGGAGATGAGCAAATAGACCAGAGAGTGGACTTCCCTCCTGCACACGCACACTAGCAATTTCTGGATTTGCATAAGTCTCTTGACAGAAATGCATGCAGACTGCACCTTCTGCCTCCTGGGGCTACTGAATAAAAGAGCAAGGTGACATGGGATGTGCTGAGGCATTCTTAGATATTGTTTTACTTATTCCTATAGGAAAGATATTGATATCCCAAAGATCTCTAGTTCAAGCTTTAAATAAGCTAGAGCCAAAGTACAAACCTATTTTTAGGTGACTTTAAAATATCCTGACATGTTTACCAAGCTGGCTTCAAAACCGCTAAAAAGTGTAAACAGTTAATACAATATATTGCCGAGACAGAGAATTTTTGCTTTCTTACAGCGGAGGTTCGTAAGTGCTTTTCTTCACCACACAAGCACTGAAAAGGAAGGAAGATATAAATATAAGCAACAGTGACACCTGACACAGTGTCGGTCTCCAAGCATCCTCTTGATACCTACCAGCACCGCAATACTTTCTCCAAAGTCACATTTGCTATTCAGGCACACATCGAAAAAAAAAGAAAACAAAGCTGCAATACACAGCCTTCAGTCTGGCTTTCTAAGGCTATGTTGCTTAATAATTTAAGGAAAGTGATAGCCTAAAAATTGCAGTCTTAGCAGCTTCACACAACCTACATTAGACAGAGGGTGAATATTATATTTATTACGTACTCAAGATGTCTGACTTTATAAAGACAAAGTCTTCTATGTGTTTGTCAGTGTATCACTTAGAAGGGCTCAGCTATGTGTTATGTATTACTAACAAAGCCATCTATAATCAATTTAAGGGGCTGCTGCTTATGGTCTCTGCTTCCCCCAGTGCTACTCCTGGGGTCTCACTGGAATAAACAGCAGCTCTGCTGGGGCAGCACAGAGAAGAGAGTGGAGCCAACTCGAGTATCACTAAGTGTCGTCATGCTATCATGATTTCTTTCTCCCAATAGCTTTCCCCTTCCCCACGAAGGTGCCTGTCCTCTGCCTAGCACCTACGACGGCCCCAGGAGCAGTGCAGCTGTAGTGCCACCAGCCCTGCTAGCTCTGCTGGGTAGGTGATGTGGTTTGCAGACAAAGGTGATGTTTTCTGGTGTGATGCTTTTGGAAATGGTGTCTTTCCAGATACGAGGTTGCTTTTTCTATTTAGAAAAGTGTGACATCAGTGCAGGGCTAAGAGGGCATGGGATCACTTTTTAGCAAGGTAATTTCTGAGTTTAGGGGACTTTGAATTGAAGTGGTCATGTATCTTAATGTTATTTTCTTACACTGTTAAGGTTTTATCAGAGTACTAAACCAGAAAAACACATTCATCTCTTGAGAATGCAGATGCTTCATGGGGCCTGCTGTTGACTGTAGCAGAGAAAGGATGTGATTCTAGGGCTTAGAACATCTTCAGAGAGAACTGATTTCCTCAGGAGATTACAATATTTCCATAAACGTGGCAGGGAATATTGTGGTAACAGCGATGACATACACAAAAAAATCTGCATTCTTCCTCTCATACTGGTTTCTTCTTGCAGGCTTTGTGACTTTAGCTAGATTTTGTTTTTTGGCTGACAGTCATCCTCCAATCTCCAGCACAGCTGGAGTTACCTGCGTACATTCCTCTTGATTTTCTCAAAGGACTCCCAGTCTTCTGGATTTTGGCATTACTGTTAGATGTTTGCCACCTACCTCTCTGAGCTCTGGATTATGCTGCCGGCTGGCTGAGTTGCAAGAGTCTGTTCCCCTTTTGTACTAGTGATGATTAGCTGTTAATACAGGTGCACTGTGCAGCCTCCAGGTACCTTATTTGAAAAGGCCTCTGTTTTTAATGAAGAATTGAATTGCTGCCACTCTGAAGTGTTACATCTCCACTGTTTTGTGCTGCGGCGGGGGGCAGCAGCCTTTATTTCCACCAGGATGGCACAAGAGGTGGCTGTCACAGCGCAGTTATAATACTGTACAATGCGGTCGCCAGCCCCAGTAAATCAGCACAGGCAACTTGCTGGGTTGCCATCTTATTCAGCATATAACTCTTTTCACTGACGCAAAACTCATTCCTGAAATGTGGTATTGGTCAGCTGAATTTGCAGGACGAGAGATCAGCTAAATGTCACCATATCATGATAGCTCACATTCCGCTGTAATGCGGCAGCGGTGGCAGGGTTATTAATAAGTGTAGGTACCTGTTCTGGATGCTTTATGGGAGCACAGTGGGCATAAATGGCAGTGAAGGGATTTGTTTGTGGGTTGAGTGACTTCACAGGATAACAAATGTTATCGGCTGCCACGCTGTCAAGGACACAATTAATTCTGGTTGCGCAGTACAGTTAATTTGGTATGCATCTCAAATGTTTTCAATGAGCTTTGCATGCAGATCCAGTGGACCGTAAGAAAAGTTTCTTTTTAGCCCTCGAATCTGCCTCATCTATTTTAAACTGATTCTGAAGGGACCTGACAGTGTCCCTTTATGTGAAACAGAGCTGCTGGTTGAAGTCAGAGGCGCTCTGCTCGGTGCTCTGCCTCTCCCTGGGGGCCCTTGGGCTGATTGCCTTTCTGTAGGACTTCGAACTCTGCGGTATCAGCCTCCTAATCAGCTCCTGAAGCCCTCTGGGTGCAGGACCATCACCCACAAGTGGCAATCTGTAGCAGGAGCCCTGCCTTCCAGGAGCTCCAGTTAAAGGGTCATGCTGGCACTTATTAATGGAAATGAAAGCATGGCTTAACCATTCTGTTCAAATATTTCTCAGGTATTCCTAGGGCATCAATTTAAAAAGTGCCTAGCACAAGAATTCAGCTTTGTAAGGTCTTGTCTGTGTTGGAAGATTGTGCTGATTTTTTTTATTATTATTATTATTTAATTCATAATAAGGAAATAGTAACACACAGAGTAACAGATTTTTAATTGCCGTTCTTCCTACCCACCCTCTGTGTCTTCTGTTTTCTATTTAGGTTGCTGAAAGTCAAGTTTGTTGTTAAAACAGTGAACTTGGTAGTAATGAGCAAAGAAAGAATGAACTCTTTGTTTAGGAACTCACTTAAGTGTGGAGAGGGGAAAAACTCCTTTTAAAAAAAAGGTAGGGAAGGGGCAGTAACTTAAATGCAGCTATTAAGCCATATTATTGGGATCCGGGGTTTGTTCTTAATAGAGGGAAATTAGCAATGCAAATATTTCTAGTCACCAATTATCCACGATATAAATAGGTTGGAAGTTTGCACTGTTAATACCAGCCGTGTTGAAACCTCTTCTCAGCAGTTTATCAGCAGAGAGATTTTGGGTTTTCTTCTGATTTGTATTCCTGTGGCTTGTTAAAGGCTTGAAGAGGGGGAGGAGAATGGGAGTAGGAGAAAAACAGGTTTAATGGGCTGTAAGGAGTAAAACTCTTTTCTGTTACTTCTACTGTAAACAAAACGATCAGCTGAAGCCTGCCTTTGTTTAAAAAGGGAAAAAAGTAAATAGCAGTGATTCTCCTGTGCTAGTGCTCTTCCATACTTCTAGGTTATGTGCCTTCCTTACAGGGTTTCATCCTTGAAATACAAAGAGGCATTAAAGGCACATAACTGTCAGAACAGCTCTCTCCAGCCAGTTTTGCTGCAGAGGATGTCAATAGTCCAGGGCCATGGCAAGAGGTGTGTGGAGACCAGGGTGCCATGCTGAAGGGTGCTATGCGTGCATCAGTCATCCCGACTCTTCCTTGGCAGGTCTTCAGAGCTTTTCAAGACACCTAACTAGTTTAGAAACTACTTCTAGACAGCGTATTTTGTTGAACAAAATATGTTGGTTAGGGACCCGATGTTTCTATAGAAAACTGAATACACACACAGGCACATGGAAGAGATGCGCCTGCTTTCCTGTCTGCTGTTTAATTTTTAATTACATGAATTGAGTGATAGTGAGTTGCATGTTTTACTCCAGTCTGCACTAAGAAACAACAGCTTTTCTGGTGCAGAAAGCTGTGAGATAACCCAGCATGGTAGTACTGAATTTGGCATTGGTATTATGGGATGCAGTAGCTCAGGCAGTGGACTAGCTGTGCCATTCAACAACATACTTGCTGCCTCTCAAAGAGGAAGGGTACTCAGCCTGGGGTAGTTATTGGGAGTAGCCATACATTTAGAATTTAAAAAATAAATAAAGGGGGAAGGTAAAGGAATTTTTAAGCTCATGTTCACCATCTTCCGGAGAGCATAAGCTTACCCATGGGATGAGGTAAGCCCTAAGCTTCTGCTGGGACCTCTGCTGTATTACCAACATCCTCCAAGGCTTTATGATGTGCCACAACTGCCCAAGTGAACTAGGAGGATGGGGTTAGAAATTGGCTGCATAGATAGCTTATATGTTTGGGTTTTTTCCCTCTGGAGATTGCTAGCGCATTGACAGAATGGTATGTTGTACCTGTGTAACAGCTAGGATGTGGGTGTCACTGTGTTCTACTGCTAATGCAATGGGAACGTCGCTTTATTTGAGGTCCACGAAGGGACACCATCAGAACTCAGGCCTGAAGGCAGAAAACCTTGTTTATCCTCTTTGTTTCACTCCAGCAATCAGACCAACTCCTTGCTGTTGAACCCAGACTCTCAAACTGCTGGAAATCTGTTGTAGGTTGCTCAATGAGCAACTCCTTTGCTCGCAAAGGAAGCGTTCCAGGTGAAGGATTGGCTTCAGTGATACTTCTGCGGTGCCAGCCTGGGGTTCAGGGGTGTGTTGCTCCGTATCAGTTAAGATTTCTCTGCAGGGACAGGTGGTTCTATTCCCCCGGCAATTCTTACCCCATTGGCGTATGTGGAATTAACAGTGATGCTCACAGAAGTTTGTGAAGTTGTCATTGGAAAGTCAATGAGCAATGTGTTGTGTGATCACATTTCCGTGTTGCACACAGTAAGAGTGTTTGCAGGGGCTTTTCAGCAGTGTGTGGATGTGCTAGCAGGCCAGGTCAGGCTACGGTCCCTGCCTGCAACAAGCATTTGTCCTGCAATGGACAAATTGCTTGACAAGTGTGTATGTGCATGTTGTGAGTATGTGCGTGTCTGGCTGAACCATGACAAAGTGAAGTCGTCCTTTTTGCTGATTATATTAGCCTTGTAGTTAAGAAGCTGTTCTGCAGCAATGATTAACCCCATTCATACATGGAGGAGGTAGCTGAAGGCTTGGGGCTTGTGCCCTCGTCAGTAGCCATGCGATCTGTGTATTACGGATCATACAGTTTCATACAGGAACATTTTCAGCCTGGTCTTAATATCCTGTTTCATCAAAACTCACCTCTTGAAGGGGCAGCGCACAGGGTGATGCTAGAGTGGTGTTCACGAAGGCTTCTTCTCCTCAGCCTTTGCCGAGAAGAGCTGTAGCAGCTGCTCCTCTCCCTTGGCTGCTTGCTGTAGGATCGCGCTGCTCTCGTTACTCTCTGTTCTCAGCTGCCGTGTCACATCAGGCCATCAGTCCATCTACTCCAGGGCTGTGCTTGCTCATGTTTGAGAGCTCACCCACACCCGCTCCAGGAGTTAGCTCAGTAACTAGCACCAAACACATGCAAGGAAGACGATTTTTTTCCTGTCTTTCCCTTCCTGTCTCCTGGCACCTGCTTGTGCCTCAAAGCACTCCCCTTCAGTAGGAGCTGGACACGAGGAGCTGTACTACTACAGTGCTTCTGCTGACAGAGAGTCCTAAGAGACCCTAGTGTTGTCCTCTCATCTCCCTCTGCAAATTCATTGTATGGTCTGTGTGCATCTGTGTCCTGGAGAACTTGGGAACCCGCGTACCTTGAGAACATTTTATTTTAGTGATTCAGAAGGGAGCATTATCATCACCTGTCAGAAATATGTTATGAAGGCAGCTTGTCTCCGCATGCTTAACCCCATGAGGAATAGCAGCTCTCAAGGGATAGCAGTTCCTATTTAAAAGCTAAAGAATGATAATTTTATTTCAAATATCCTCAGAGATTTACATGTCATTAGCCCATGCTCTCAGATCTGTCAGACCGCAAAACACCAAAAACTGGACCAGAGCACTAATCTCCTCCTGAAAACAAAGATGACAGAGATCCTCCCTCACACTCAGAGGTCAGCAAAAAGCACAAGATCGTTGGTGAAAAGCTAAGCAATTGGAAGCCCATTGTGTTGCCAGGAAGGACAGCTTTCCCATTGGGTGCTGTTCACTATAAACCCCTGCATGCAGTTCAAGGGATAGCCTGCATTAAAACAAGTAATAATGGGATCTTGGATGCTTAAAGGAAAAATATCTCTTAAGAGTGTTGCAGGAGAAGTGACGGCAGGAGTTGGGAAGGGTACCTTGCTTGGGATGAGACAAGAGCCTGTGATGTCTATGCAGTGGCACTGCTGGGCTTCAGTTGCCTTGGCTCTTGAGCAACTCATGGCAGGCGACAAGAACATGGAGAAACGAAATACTAACACAGAAGCAAACTTTTTGTTAAGTTCTACAGCTCTTGGCTCTTCAGTGTGTGATTCAGTGTTTGGGGCTTTTCCCCCACGAGTAGATTTTCCCATCTGCTTGTATGATGGGGTGCAGATGTCGGGCAGGTGAATGTGGAATGGTGGCAGAGCAGCTTGCTGATGGTATCATCCAAATGTTCAAGTGATGCACTTCTGCAGAGCTCAGTGATACTGCTGTGATAGTTCACTTCGTTTGGGGAGCCAAGGAAGTCTTGATAGCCCCCAGGCCAGCTGAGCTTATTGTGCAAAGCACTGCCAAGTGATGCTTTCTGCGCACTTTGTTGGCATGACAGTGTGGCAAACTTCTGAAAAGGGCAGAAGTGAAGAAGGTAGAAATTGCCAAGCGTAAATGGATTGGGAAAAGTATGTGTGTGTTAGCTCACATACAGAATATCAATAACATCTTTTTTCCAGCATACTGAGCCAGTTGCCGCTGTATGCCAGTCTCTGAATTTCATATATTGCTGCCTTTGCTAGCAAGCTTACTCTCCTTATCCTTCCCTTCAAGGCTTTCATGCTTGCACCTTGGTGCTTTTGTCTATCTGTCATTGCCTCCTCCTGTCTCCTTAAAGCTGCCTTTGTTGTCTTTTTTTCACCCACTATTTCACCTTTTTCATATCACTCACAGTAGTCGTGAGGCTGGAATAGCCTGCCTGCAATACCACCGAGTCCCCTGATGGCAAAGGCCCGCTGCAGTACAAAGTGGTGGTGCAGAAAAAGCCTGCAATGTGTTCAATCACTGCTTCAGTTGCTTTTGATAGAGATACCAGATGACCTGGTTTTGTGTTTTGTGAAAATGATAGTATGTGCTGCTTTCTTAAAATGAAGGATGCTAGACGCCACGTACAAAGGCTGTGCATTTTCAGATCATAAGGTCTAAAAATTGGATGTTCCTGTTTAATAAAACTTGAAATTTCGGGGAAGTCATAGAGAGAAATATCCTACTCTCTTGCTAATATTTTAAAAAAGCAAGTTGTTGACCCAATTCATTAAGCCTAATATATGTGTCAAACAAATTTTTTAAAACTGTGACAGGATTTTGTCAATAAAGACTCTAGGGTGTTACTAAACCAATCCCAGTTAGTGTGGATTTTGGGAAAATGCTTCCATCTTTTGACATTGCAAGTTTCATTAATTAAGATAACTGTGCAGTAGTGGTATATTAACTTTTGTAAGGCATTTGACTTAGTGCATCTGATTGAAATCTGCAGTGCTGAATGATAGTGTGTCAAACCAGAATTCAAACGCAGTTCTTGTTGGACTGTCATCAAACAGGGATGGTTCTAGTGGGACCTAGCAGGGACTGCTGCTGGCTCCAGTGCTGGTCAACGCCTCCATCAGAGAGATGGGAAATAAATTTTCTAATATTTGTGGAAGACAAATGTAAGCAGATGACTGGTGCAGAGGGTAAGGTTTTTACACGGCTGCATAAACTAAGAGCTTTTCCGGAGCCATGCACAAGGTTGCACAGTCTTTGGGTAGAGTAATCCAGTTTTCCATTATACAGAAAGGGCTGCCTTTTTGATGTGGCACACGCAGCTGGGGGTTTCCTGTGACTTGTGCAGACTTTCAGGCTGGTGGAATGAACCATAATGTGTTCCTTGGACCTAGACAGGGAAGATACGGTTAGGGAAAATCCACCATTTTGGTGCTAGTGAGAGCAAAAGAGCATCCAGGTCTCTTCACTATTTTTTAAGAGCAGTGTTAAGTTGGAGGTAAGAGAAGTGCAAATATAATCTAAAGCTGAGAAGAATGTGATATAATGGTAGACTGGAGAAGAACAATTTGCTCTTGTTATTAATATGAAGATGGGGAGGCATTTGATTATGGTATATAAATCATTTCACGGGGAGAAGAAAGGATTTTAAGGGCTTCTTAGTCAAGTGAAAAAACATATTAGAAGGACTTAATAGTGGAAACTTTAAATCGCGGTGAATTCAAATGGAAGTAAGGAGCAGGTTTCTAGCATCTAGCATTCTAGAGAAAATGTTAGAACTGTTAGAACAATCCACCACTGGAAGTGACAAATTCTCTGTCTTCAGGTGACTTTAATGCACCTGGGTGTTATTCTTGGACCATGTATTTTCTGTATGAACAGCAAGACTATGTTGCTTTACAGTCAGTGGTGAAACAAGGTATCAGACTGGTGATCTCACGTTCCCTCAAGACCTTAAAATCTCTTTGTGTGTAGCTGGGTATACAGCTTTTCTTTGTATTCCTTGGCTGGTATATTGAAAAAAGCAATGAATCTGGCACCGTTTCCTGTTCAAAGAGGTTCGGCAAGGCCAGTGTGCAGAAATACGCAGGTGTCAGCCTTAGGCAGAGCTTTGCAGTGAAGTATGGAGATCTTAAACTTGTGAGGATGGGGAAAGCAGAAGATGGTGGAACAGTTCCAGTGGGAGGGAGCTGGAGCAGAGCTCATGTGGCATCAGCTGAGCAGCAGGTAAGGAAGATGATTAGTTGCTGGTTTCTTGGACTTAGAAGGTCAAAGAGCAAGAGGGGAGCTACTGTAGTAATCAGAAGATAAACAGTCAGTGTAGTAACTTCACAGGGTGAAGGTGAGAGAAAGAGGAAGGGATTTTAATATCATATAGGATGGGAAATGCACAGTAGCCTGGAGGGGCAAGGAAGAGGGGCCTCAGACTAGGCAACAGGGGCAGCAGTAATACTGGTGACAACAGCCAAGGAAACTGAAAGGAGAAAAGGAACAGCTGGGGGAGGTGGGTCACTCAGTCTTCATCATGGTGAAGCTGAGTTATAGCCAGGCAAAATGTAAAGAAGGGCTTTGAAGGGAGTCTGACCATGTTGTGATACAGGGAGAAGGCTGAGATTTCTGCAGACCCTCTGCTTTCCCTGCTATGTTGTATGTCTCTTCTGAAGGAAGTGCCTGGGGGTGCTATTGCAGAAGATATATGGAATACATAAGGTACAATATAAAGCCCCTAATGGTGGCCGTCAGTCAACAGGGATCTCACACTATTGTAAGGTGTTTACACCACACTTATCAGAAACTAAATGGCCAGGGATGAGGAGAGTGCTGTGCCAGTAGTCTTGGCTGCTACTTCAGATGAATGACAGATACAAATCCTGAACCCAAAAAAGGAAAAATGATCTGGGCAAACAGCAGTAATTTGTCTGTAGATTCATTTTACATCTAATCAAAGTTGGAATAACAAGCTTGTAGCATCTGGCAGTCCATAAATGGTATTACAAAGCATTTAACTCTTTGACTTTCTGACAATGCTGCTATGATTTAAACAACTGTTTTTATTTTAAACACTGGAGGAGTGGAAGACAGGACAGAAAAGAGAAAATTGTTGAATTTGTGGGACCTTATATCTTTTGAAGAACAGGCCTGTCATCCCTTCACCCACACAGGACTCAACAGAGTGGAGCTCTGATCTTTTGCAAGATCCGTACATTCTACAGACACTAAAACCCTACATCCAGAGTTATCGTCAGCACTTGTTCTTGCCTGCGTGAAGCTCACTGAGGAAGAAAACATCTTGGAAACAAATTTTCATCTTTAGGAATTCAGTTTGTATCAAATAATTGTTAACGTAAGGAGACCTGTGATTATGTAAAGCATAGTAAGACTTGCTGCTTTGTAGCCTTAAAAAAAGTCCTTGACCAAGAGGGTCACCTTTTAATATCATCCCTAACAGCCAGAAAGCTATAGCATAAAATCTCCGGTAGTGAAGTTCAGATGGTTTCTCTGTTCTTTCTGAGGGGACTCTGCTGAGCAAGTCATAGGCGTGTTGCATGCACCCTGTTCGCCATGGAGCAGCAGAAGCACCAGCAACCATGTCATTTCATTGTTTCTTAGTGGAAAAGTCTGGACAGAAAAGAGTGCAACCTCTGAGAAGTAGTTACCTAAAATAGAAACAGTATTTTAAGGCTAAAGAATGTTTTGCTTGGAACAGCAGTTTGAAGCTTTTTGGTACACCTTATGCCTATACAAATGTACATCTAACCTGATAGCAGGAGAGACTGAGGGGGATATACAGTGTTTGTTCTTATCCATTCTTGATTAATTCTTTTTGTCTGCATCCCTGTTCATCTTTAATGGATGGAGACTCTTTAAACAAAGGCTTCCTTGGTAGTTTCTGTAGCTACTCTTCTCTAACATTCTTTTTCCTGAGTTCTTATCAGATGAAGTTCTCTGAAATTCTGATGCTGTTTTAATGTGGCTCTTAATTTCAACTTTGCCTTGTCCATATGTAATTGTCAATCATTATTATAGCTTGTTATGCACTGGTAATGTGCCTGGCCTCGTACATGCCAGAAAATGAGAATGACTACTGGAAAAATTAACTAACAGACTAGGGATGTGCTGGGAAACCTCAGAGGAGGGAGAAATGTGGAGATCTTTGGTTTTATATATGATTGTTACTATTGACTCCCTTCTGCGTGAGGTTTGAGGACAAGAATTGCCTTTTCTCATCTGTCCATCTGATTACTTTGTTTTCATTCTGTTCTGTTTTTTAAATTATGGCAAACTGAGGTGGAAGAGGGCTTTGAGCTTTTTCTGATTCATCCTTGGTTTTGTGTATGCGTGGCTCTGCCCCAGCACCTGTTCGTGCAGAGAACTTGGAAGCCATTCACCGAGGCTTTCGAATTGCCCTCTCCTCTTTTGTCCACGTGTGGAGCATCGTTTGTGTAGCTGTGAGCAGAGCAGACCGCATCTCAGGGGAGGAATGAGGACTCGTGCTTCTGTTCAGAGTGATTGGCAGGGAGCTTCATTCTTAGAAATACTGTAGGAATGTCACACCAGAGCTCTTGGGAAGACAGAGATATATATAGAGCTCCCCTTCATTCAACTGTTGTCTAATGGAGTTTCTGCTTATTACCTGAAGTTAGGGAGTGTAGTCATTATCTAGTGCATAATGTGGTTGATTGCAGGCTTTAAAGTAGGCAACAGTGTTTATAAATCAACAAAAGTTGAACAGAATTAAAGCTGAAGTATCAGTAAAAATGTGTAATCAGCTATTAGGAATAGTTTTAACAGCAATCTTTAGTCAGCGTCCCCTAGAACAAGGCATGTAATCTGCTGGTAAAAATGATAAATGTCCTTAGAGATGTTATGAATCAAAGCTCAGTACTGACTTTAAGTAATATTTATTGTAAGACTCCATGACCTGCTCACTGTCCCCTTATGCGCTACTTATCTTCTGTTGCTCTTTGTATCTGAGATCTGCTTTGAATCTTTACAGAATACTCACTTCAGCTGTATTTTTGAAAGGGAACATGACATCCAGTCCCCTCCTTAGAGTCCCATGAATGAGCATTTTATCAGTGAATCAGCCTTGAAATGATACAATGCTGGTTTAGAATTTGTCAACATTTGTATAAAAGGTGCACAAAGCCAAACCATAAAGAAGTCAACACTTTGAAACAAAGAGCAATAAGCATCTGAATTGGCCTGAGAGTTTGAGGGATTACTTGAGCTCCAGAGATTACCATGGACATTTCTTTCTGTGATTTTTCCTGGCTGTTGGTGTAGCTTGCGCCTTTGCTTCTAGGCAGAAAGCCAGTGCCCCGCTCTCAGTGCAGCCCAGAAACATCTTACTGGGGGACTGCAACTTTTTTTAGTTAGACAAGAATGCACTGAAATGGTAAAACACTGCTGAATACAAGGCTGAACTATCTCAGCTAACGGTAGTTTTGCTGATAGAGCGATTGATTCTGATCCTGCTGAGTTGATGCCCTTTCCTGGCCTCTGTTAAAAGTAGAGGATAGAGTGGATGTCATTTTGTTTGGTGAAATACAGATATTTACTCCCACCTCCATTTCATCTAGCTTTAAACTTGCTTCCAGCTGGAACAAAGCACTGCTTAAGTTTGGGCAGTGATATCTTGAGCTATTGGAAAGGGGCCAGTCCAAAGCACTTGATTTCAAGGAGATTTAATATAAAGTTTCTCCTCAGAAGAATGTGAACTTGGTGCCAAAGGCCTTGATTAAGACTGTTTCTAAGTCTGTTGGACATTGTCAGATGCCTTTCCTGGTGATTTAATTAGCTTTGTAGGAAGGTTTAGTGTCAGCTCAGAAAACAAATGGGGAGAGAGGGCATTGCTGGCTGTCAACAATACGTTCAAGTGTCATGTGAGAATTGAGCTTTAAAAGCATTTTTCTCAAGTATTAACTGTGGTTCCATGAATCACAGAATAACAGTTTCAAAATTACCCTATACAGGCCGTGCTGAAGAAATCGTCATTATCTGAACACTTACATGAAATGGTGACTTGAGGTGTCCCAGCTGAAGGGACTCTGTGACCGATGCATGCAGAGGCATGGCAGAGCGGGTCGTGGAGGATTTTTCACAAGGGTGAAAATAATAGAAAAGACAGAGAAGCTGGTTGACATTCAGAAACGCAGCTGCCACATGTCACCTCCACTTAGCAGAAGGCAGGGTGGTCTGTGCTGCGTGTCCTCTTGTAACAGGAGCTCTCTGGAAAACTGTGCCAGCCCGGACACATCCAGGCTCTTCCTCAGGGTCCTTGCAGGCAGGGTGCTACTCTGGCATTTCGACCGTGCTGTCAGCATGGTAACTTCATTGGGATAAAGTGGAAATCGGTGCACAGTCCTGCCTTGGTCTAGGACAAAACCCCACTTGCCTTGCATGCCGCTGTCGCTGAGGGAGGTGTCCAGCCAGTCACAGAGGTTGGATGTGCTGTGGGTTGATGCAAGGGGGACCAACACAGCTCTGCAGGGCACAGGGCAGGGTGAAACGAAATATGAAGTGCTTGCAGGGGGAGGGCAATGGAAAACACATGTTAAGCTGTGGCTAGTGCTGCCTGCTGTGCCAGTGTCATGGAGTTTCCTTTGATGATCCCACGTGCCATTTCTTAGAGGAGACCGTGGGGGTGTTGGCTGGTCCTTGCAGGGCTCAGGAGGTGCTTGGGGGCAAGGACAGCTTTGTCATTACTCCAAGTCCCGGCACAGTAGTGTGTCAGCTGGCTTCTAAGTGGAAAGCCTGAACTTCAGAGGCACAGGAGGAATCTCTCGCTCCTGTCTGACTGCAGCCAGCAGCACGGGGCTGCCATTACCAGCTGCTCACTTTGTTGTTCGGCGGCTGTGACATCCTGCACCCTGCTGTCTGGCTTGCGCAGACTTAACCTTTTCCGGTGTGTGCATCTTCCAGCAGTGGAAGCAGTGTGGTGCTGTCTTGGGTGGTAGGGAGCACAGCACAAAATGGGGTACTCTGCTGTATGGGTCGAGGGGAAACCAAATCAAAGCATAGGTCTACATTGGAAAGCTGGGATCACAGCCTTTCTCCTTGCTGCATCTACTGCTGCCTCCATGGACTACTTGTGTGTGCTGCTCCAGCACGAGCTACGTACACCTGTCGTAGTGTAGGATTAGAACCAATGCTCAGGAATTGTTGTTCTATAGTTCCCCTCAAATCTGGAAGACTTGCATCACTTTCTAGTTAGGACAGACCTTTTTCATATAGAGAAGATTGAAACGTATGTTGCCATTTTGAAAATGTAGATGATGGTGCTTTCTTCGTCATCTGAAATGTGCTGTTATCAAGTATAACAGCTTGGCCTGGAGGAGGTGCAGAGAGGATCCCACCTGCAGCATGTGTCTGCTCACTTGCACACAGCCTTTACCAAACGCTGCCTGGGTCCATCTGTCATGACAGAGTAAAAATAATTCCACAACACTGTACGCTCTGCAGTCTCACTAATACTGAGCCATGCTTAGTAATAAATCAAATGTCTAGGTGTCATGTTTCATCCTGTGCAATTAAACTTTGTAAAACCTCCAAAAAATGTATTTGAACGTAAGTAGCAGTTCGCTGTGAGAACCTCTAATGTATGTTTGTCACGATCGATTCAAATATTCATGTGATGCACTGAGTGTGACAGTTATTAGAGGATCGTTATTTCAGTATTCATGCAGCTCCATGATTATTTAACAAAGTTCCAGGTTGTCTGTTTGGAAAATATTAATCCAGACTATTTTGTATGTGAAGTAAATATACAATTAAGCCCGAGTCCGATCAGTTGGGTTCAGCAAGCACTCGCTCCATTTTTTTTTTTCTGTGGGGCAGTGTAATGTGACATTTATGACACTGGGCTGCTGTGCCTAAACCCTTACTGAGGCTTCCCAAGTCACGTCTTTGAGAAGCAGTGCTCATGTCAGCAAGGCAGGGTAACTCCTGTTCATAGTGTTACTTAAGCTGATCTCCTTCCTTGCAATGCTGGCTGTTCAAAAAACACCTGATGTGATTTGTGACAGTCTCCTGCCTGCACCAAATTCTAGAGAGCTTTTTCTGGAGGGTCTTTGTGGTTTTTGACATTTCCGTGATGGAGCACTAAGTAGTATAAATTTGAGATCATGAGGGAAAAACAAAAATAAAATTTGCATGCAGTTCCAGGTTGTTTTCATAGCTGATGAATAAGCACTGGCATTAGGATGTAGTTGTGATTCACTCAATTAAAAGGTCATCAGCAGATCAAAAAGAGAGCTAAATACCTTGACAAAAATATCTACCATGGCTAATGTTTTTTTACTTCATCTATGAGCTTTACTTCAGGAAGAGCATTGTGATATTGTCTAGTAACGTTTCTACAATAAAAAAGAACAGCCTCTTACCAGGGCTGTGAAGACTGACTTGCTGCTGAAATGTTCTGTAGTAGGGAGGACCCCAGCAGTGTGTTTTTTCTTAACAAAATAGATGCAGAATACAAGCACTTGAAGGACTTTTCTAATAATTATTTTTGTGTAGCCATATCAAAAAAATAATGTAATGTTTTACAGTAAAATACGGTGTAGCCTGTGGAATTACTAGTTCTGATATTCTGTAAATAAAATATTTTGACATGGCTGTGATGAGGAGTGTCGAAGCTGTCTGTCTCACATGGGCACTGTGTAATTACGCATCCTAATCGCAATTATGTAATCTAGTACGTTGTTACAAGATTACGGTATCTATTTACGTAGCTGAATCCCTGAAACATTCAAAGCACCAAAAATTACTGTGGGGAAAAAGAAGGAAATGTAAACATTTGAAAATTACATATAGGAACAGCTGTTAGGGTTAGAAGACATGCTGCCAAAATCAAGGGTATTTGCAGTCAGCGGGGAGGCGGCAGGGGCAGGCACAAAGCAGAGCAGCGGCTGTGCCAGCAGTGCCCTTGCAGGCTGCCCCGGCGGGCAGGCTCGTGTCTGCCCAGGACCACTGTGCACAGCCATCCTCGCCATGCCTGTCGGGCCACCCAAAAGCTGTCACGCTCACTGGGCTTGGGTGGTTGACGGCTCTGCCCTGGAGCTGGCATCCCAGGGGGAGGACGCCTCAGGTTAGTCTTTGCCATGACTGGGGAGCGGCTCTGGCTGGTTGCAAGTTGAAGGCTCAGAGGCTGTTCCTTCCTCTCTAATTGTCTGCCTTGTCGAGGGAAGCTGTTCGCTCTAGGTCAAAACTTGGTGCCATTTTCAAATTAAAGTTCATTGTTGAAGGCTCAAGCCTGAGTTCTGTACTTCTGTGACAGCTTTTCAGTTAGAAGTGCAGTGAATTATTCTTTTGCTGCTTCCCTTGCCAGGTAGGGAGTGAATAGATTACCTGGGGTTCGGCCCTTCTGCTGAGAACAGAGGCTTCTCGCTCAAAGGGAGACTGGTCATTGTGCACCTCGACCCAGCCCATCGTGTCGGGCTGTTCTGCTGTGTACGGAGGAGACGCGTGGAGAGAATTCAGCAAGGAAAAATGTTTTGTGCTTTAGGGAGGATGCCTTATAGCAGGCAGGGAGAAAAAGCAAAAGAATTATTCACAGTGCTTATAACTGAAAAGGTCTCGGAAGAATAGAAGTCTTAGACTGTGGGCTTTCATCATGAATGTGGATTTGAAAACAAGAGCAGGTTTTTGACCTAACTTAAGCAGTACGTGCAGGAAGGATACCCTTGCAGAAGTGGTTAATGCAAGCAGAGGGGATGATTAGATGAGTTAGACCTTGTACAAGGATCCGTTTATCAAGGCTGTGTACCAGGGGAGCTGCCAACCTCGGGAGGCTAGCAGGGGGATTTGCAGAGCCTTTCTTTGTAGGTCATGGCTTCCAATTTGTCTTAACTTGCTGCTGATTAAAAGTTACCACCGAATCATTAGCTGTCCAAAATTAATTTGTTACCCCAGTATTGCTCCAGCAGGTGCTGCCTTTTGCAGAGTAAGAGTTGCCATCGCAGTGTCCCTCTTCCCAGCAGACCCAGCAGGGAGCTAGAGGCACAAAACACTGTTTGTCTCTTCCTGAGGCTTGGGGTGGTTCCCCAGAGACCAGTAAGGGTATCCGTGGCTCCAAAAGAGAACTTTTGGGTGACTATACAAAATTACTTTCACAGAGCTCCAGGTCTACCTGTCAAAGGGGACAGTGATATACCCTCTTTGTAAAACCATTGACATCTGATGAAGCATAGTGCCACAGGAGAACCATGAAGGTAGTGGTGAGGGTTTGCTGGGGTGTGCAGACTGTGCACAGGTCACACCGTTTGACATGCCCTTTTTGTGTACTTTCTACCAGTTTTTTATATCTGGTCTCCAGCACCAGTCACTTGCAGAGTTGCCTGACAAAGAGCATGTTCCCTGTGGATGGGGGAGGAGGGCCAACAACTTCTAATGAAGCCATCAAAAGAAGACGCGAGCCCATGCATCCAGGGCAAAAAGGGGTCCCTTGGAAATACCAACACCTGAGTGGAGACAACAGCACGGAAAGAAAGATTAATATTGGCAGTAGTAGATCTCTCAATCAGAGCTCTTTTGTTCTTTGATGGCCTCTATGCTCTTGAGTTTTATGTACACAATATTTCACCTCTAAACCAAATACAAGTATTCATTAATACCAGTCAAGACTTGCCGTGGAGTTTTTAAATGAGACTCTTCTGCTGAGTCAGATAGATGACACATCCAGCTTCTCATGTTACGTTGCCTAAAATAAGAGATCTTTTTAAAAGCAGAATTAGAGTGCGTCTTGTCTCACTTCGTTCTGCATACTTGCACAGGGATGCCAAAAAGTTACTTCTCAGGCCATAAAGTGATTTCACTGCAGAGTCAAACATCTCTTGTTTTAGTAATATATATTATATCAATTACTGACTTCGGGTGTTGAAAGGGTGGATAGCAGTGGTTTAGAGGAAGACTTCTTTCCCGAAGGCTCCAATAGCAGTTTGGTACTTATCTTCCCAGTAGCTTTTAATGGGAATTAAGCACCTACAGGCCATTTTTTTTGCCTTAGAAAATCTCCCCTGCAGGCTATAGAAGAAGATTGGTAGCATTAAAAATGATGACATTTATCCAAGAAATGGCAAAAGGGAGCACAATAACCCAGCACTTTACAGGTGCTTTTCATCAAAAAAGAAGCCCCACATCTTTGCAAATTCAGGATACAAATGTTGCTGCATCCTGACGTTTGCCCAATTCCATGAACTCTTAAAGAGCTTGTATCAATGCTATGTGCCAGTTAAAGACAGAAAGTGAAATACAAGCTCCTTCATTTCTCATCACAGTATACTTTGACAGTACAAGTCAAAGCCATGGTCAGAGCAAGCAGGGTAAAAGTAGGGTGTATTCTGAAGCATCTTATGATCTTAAGGACAATGTAAGGGATGTGTAGGTTACCAGGATATAAGACTCTGGATGCCTCTGGGTGGGTTAGTGGTTAATTATAACCTGCCACTTGGGTTTTCCCCATGTGACTAACAGTGATTTCCCTATTCCTAGATTAATTAAACTGTTAAATAAGATCTGTCCCTAACACCAGTCTCAAGGGTAGCATCTTATCATTTATCCTTACCCTTTAGTTATGGACATTTAGTAAGTTTTCAGACATCTCCACCAGGATTTAATCCCAATCAGCTTGGGGATGGGCTTTTATGAAATGCTGTAGCACACTTTTCTGTTGACTCTGTAGTCCAACCAGAAGGAAAAGCTTGGGTTTACTTCTCCTGCTGTTCTTGTATCCCTGATGAGCCATGGGTTCCTGCTCATGTTTCAGCATAGGCAGGTTTGTCACTTGCATTTGTTTTGTTACAGTTTTGGCATTACAGGGCACCGATTCCCAGATCACCCTTTTTGCTTCTTCTTGCAGTTGGTTCTCCTACTTTTCTGATTCTCAGATGGCTTAGTTCCCTACAGACTTTAAAATAATTGCAATTGATATAGCAAATTTGTTAGCTAATTCCCATAACACGTTGTCATTAAAGTTAAAAGCGGAGTTTTCTTTCCTATACTTCTTTTTTAAAAAGTGTGCTGAGAAGCTCAAGCACTTGAATCCTAAATGGTGCTCCATTCTCCCTTATTTATCAGACCTATTTTTCTGTTATTTAGTTCTGCTGTCTCCTCGTTTCCCAGAACTTTCATGGCAGCATTAATTCATTTTGGATTTTCCACTTTCTTAACTTGTCTGTGCTGCTTTTTCTTGTTTTGATTCTGTGTTGTTTTGGTCATGCCTTTCTACTTTTGCATACCAGCTTTGGGTTTTTTTAAACTGCTTGTTTTATAGTGGAGCCACGCTGCCCTCCCCGTTCCCAGAGACCAGGCTGGCTGAGTTGGTGGGAGAGTCTGTCTGCACAGAGCATATGTATAACAAATTTAGCTATTAATAAATGACTGTATGACAGTTACTATTTCTGTACCCCTTCCTTTTGGGAGGCTGTATGTTAAAATCTGCACACTAACAGAACTCTCTTTAATTTCACTTTTCTTGTGACTCAATGGCAATAGCATTTGCTCTTTTATTTGGTCATCACAAGGGAGTAGTAATAGATTTTCTTTGAATCCATTTTCCCTCATCATTTCCCATTACAGCAGTATACTTTGGCTTGTAAGGATCTCCTCATACCCTTCTGCTGAAATAGTTTCTTGTGCAGAAAAGTGGTGTAATGGAGCTACAGTTGCCTTGAAACTGTCTGAAGATTTTTTTTTTTAAAGTCTAACTTCCATTTTAACAAATGTAAAGGAAAACCTGGGAGGAGGCAGAGGAAGGTGTTTTATTTCCTGTGATTCCAAATGGACATTCCTCCATTCTCTCACACACCAATATTTTGGATACTGTAAAAAGTTTTGAGTTGAAATGCAGGGGGAATATGGACACACGTTTAAGCTAGTTTCCCCCTGAGAACTGTAGCAATCATGTACTGGTTGTTTTGAAAATGGAGGATTGCAGCAAAAACAAATTCCACTCTGTGATGCTTTAACAGTGCCTTGAAATTCTGCTTGTGTAACAAACGATGGGCTGGCGAGGTTTAAAATCGGAAAGATGCGAGCTCCTAGGAATACAAAGAAAAGTATTTCTGACCTCACCTTAATAATTGTGATCAAAAATATATCCTGACATTGATAACTAAAGCAAAAAACCAGCTGACAGAAGTCAGCTGGAAAGCAGAAGGATTAGCTGGTGACGTTCTGATCTGTACAATTAGGTGGATGCTATTAGCATTTAAGTAGTTTAAAAATCAGCTCCCTGAAATACAGAACCATGTGCTTGAACTGTAAAAATGCTGTGATTCTGCCTGACTCAGTGATAATTGCCTGGTAAGTGCTAAGCGTAGTGAAAATGCAGCAAAGGCTCAGAAATGTGAGGTAGGAACCAGTGATGGGAATGAAAGCAACATTCATCTTAAAACAAATTCAAAACAGCACTCAGTTTAAAGAAAAAACAACAACAAAAAACCTCCTAGCTTTTAAAATGCCACGTTTGATGTAACCAAAGGAGAAAATAAGTGGTGGTGGTTTTCAACTGAAGAAATCAGGGATAAAATCTTCACTGTGAGTATAACTGTTTTCTCACTGTCACACACACACGCGCACATGTGTGTCTGCTTGTACGCATGCTGGAGTCAAAGGGTCTTTTTTTTTTTCCCCCATATCCTCAGCCAAAGTCTGAATAGATAGTTGAGCTTGCCTACATGAAAGCAGATTTGCTGGATAAATCACAGTTCTGTTTGGCAACAAGGTGCTGTTGTTGGTAGCACATCTGAAAACTCACTTCTTGGCACTGCATCTTCTGCTCCTCAAGCTTTGTCTTGTCCTGCTTCCTGAGGCTGATGTGCCTCACCAGGATGGTCCCTGTCTGTGTAGTTAGACCATGGTCCCGCAGAGTTCATCCCCTCCTGTCGTTTTGCACGCTGTGCCGAGCCTCCTCCTAGCACTGAAAGACTCATTTGCTCCAGTGATCAGCTGCAGGAGAACTTGACACAAGAGGGGGGGGGGGTAATCTGAAGGGTTTCACGGGAAAATAAGAGATGGGATTTGGTGGTGACCTTTCCAAGCCCAGTAGCAGGACGTGCTCCCTGGGTGCTGCTGGGATATGGTGCAGCTCAGGGGGGCAGGCAGGACACAGCAGAGGCATGCTGCCTATTCAGGCTGACTGAGAGTTTGCTCTAGGGATCTTAACTGGGTAAATAGCAGCACTTTTTTCTTCCTTAATAAGAAGGGAAGCATGTATGTGCAGCTATAACTCTCTCTATTTCAGAGCTATAAGTCTTTGTCAGCTTCAGTGCCTGGTGCATTCCTCATACAGTTAATGCAGCAGCACCTGGGAGAAAATATGGTCGAAGTCACCCACAAGCTCAGCCAAAATAAGCTGAATCAAGAACCATCTTGCTGTCACCACTGGCAGCTGCCTCAGTGTGTGAACACCTCGGTAGGAAGCTGCTTCAGTGAAACTGTCATGTCAGCGTGCTTGGAGATGTGTCTGGATTCAGAGTGCATCACCCTAAATCCATGGGCTCTACTTAAAGCATTTTGCTTGAACATACACGCCAACTATTTAGAAAAGCTTGCTTTTTTACTGCCATATTTCTACAGAGCTCATCTTATTTGGAAGGGGATGGATGTCTGTGTGTTTTGTTATTT
Source organism: Pterocles gutturalis (assembly GCF_000699245.1). Classification (NCBI taxonomy): domain Eukaryota; kingdom Metazoa; phylum Chordata; class Aves; order Pterocliformes; family Pteroclidae; genus Pterocles; species Pterocles gutturalis. The sequence continues at coordinate 70,145 of NW_010100169.1, forward strand.
CCATCTTTCACCCGAGACGGTGAAGAAGAAAGTCTTTTGACTCCAGAATGAGAAGTTTGCTGGTGGTGGTCTCTCTGCTACTATCAGTACAGGCTCAGTGGGAAACGGAGTAAAACAGGGATATTAGCTCAGTGATAACAATAATTCAAAATTTTGCATATAATTCTATTAATGATGTATGAGCCAGAATAGATGCCAGCTTCCTCTCCTAGAGCTACATTTATTTTGCAAAACAATAGGATAAGAAGATGTTTAGCTTCATTTTTGTTAATATAGTGAGCAGACATGACTGATTACACACAGGGAACAAAACAGTTATGTTAAAAAAATGATGCAGTCATTCTTCTGCCTATAGCCACATTTCAAAAACACAAAGGATTATTTGTAGATCACTGGGAAGTGTTAAATGAGTTCATTGAGTATTCTGTTAATATGCGGAGATGCAAAGACAAAAGATGCAAAGGTAAGAATTCCTTTGCATCTGTACTTTCTCATCAGAGAATACCAAAGACAAACAACAAATTTTTAAAAACCTAACCACCTCTTGCAGGTTTGGATAAGGGAGGAATTAGAACTGTTCCAGAAGGGGAAAAGAAAATTCAGATAAAATAAGAGAATTTTCTTCTTGTTGTTCATAGTAATAGGCGTGGACTGCTCCTAGCAGGCTGCCAGGACTGGGGAGGTCAGTTCCACCACAGAGGGTACCTACCCCCTGCGTGAGAGTAGCCTCGACAGCAGGTCCTCAGGCCAGGAGAAAGGTCTTGATCCACATTTGTTGGATGTATTTCTGCTCTGGACGATGCCTCATCTCTGTGATAGTGCCACTGGAGAAGTGAAGTATGCTCTGGTATGCTGTCTAGCACAGATGGGAAGATCCTGTGATCCTCACACACATGTTTTGTATTTTTGCGTGTCTGGAAAGGCTGAGCCATGCCACTGCTTTTGTCAAGAGATTTTGTAGTGATTAATATTTGACCAGCTCTTAGGAGGTAATGGAGGCTTGTTGTAGTATCTTCCCCGTTCAACTCCTGCCACACACATCTGAATTTATTTTCTTCCTGATTGGCTTTAAAGGTGTGTAATCATGCGAGACTTAGACTGTTGACAGCACAATTTTAATTCTTACCAGCCACTCAACAGACAATTGGTGCAGCAGGAACAGAGTGCAGGTTCCCACCGTCCCCTTGTTTTAATAGATGCACTGCTATCTCAGTTTCATTAATCGTCTCACCTCTGAATGCAGTACTGAAATGTTACCAGCTTCGCTCTTGGTCTTTCATATTCTTGCCATGCTCGTGTGCGCCTGGAAGCAAGCTGCCTGTATCCTTGTAAAGCTGAGGATACACCTACACCACGCGATGCGGTTATGCTCTCAGAAAGGATCTTGTTTTGATAGCGTGGAGATAAGCACGGGCTAATTTACCTTGCTTGTGAGTTAACGCAGTTCAGCAGAGGTGTACCCCAGCTATCTGCCATCTCCTTAGGCCAGGGGTTCAGCTCTGATAGGCTGGGGGTATGCTGCTCCAGTACGAACAGGAGATGTTGCACAGGAACAGATTTTGCCTCATTGGCATTCGTATCTGTAGCAGGAGCAACTTGACGCTTTCTTGTGACAGTAAATAGTGTGTCACTACTTAGCAGAGTAAAAGCAAGGACAGGAGTGCAATGCTAAGGCTGCTGTTGTAAGACCACCTACCTAGTGCCCTAGAGCTTCTTTTTGCTGCTTGCATTAACTACTATTTCTTTATTTTCTTCAATAATTTTTCAACTGCAAAATACCAACAATGTCTTTTTTTTTTCCTTTTATTTCCTTTTATAGCACTTTAAGTGCCTCTAGCTCTTTGACTTTAGCCATATATCTATCACTGGGAGGGTTGGTTTAGATCTGCCTACATTTAGCCCGATGCATAAAGAGAAGTATTACTGCTGATCTCATTTTGAAATGTTACTAAGAGGGAAAATGAAATTACTGCAGGTCGTTTTGACACAGGAGCAGGGTTTGTAGTCAGAAGCAATGTTTCAATGTTATTGGAAACTGATGACAAAACCAACAGTGAGAAGAAGGGGAGGCCTTTGCTGCTTTGAGAAGCATCCTGTGCCATCTACCCAAACTGCCCAGCCTCGCCAATGACAGGGACCACTGTGTTCATAAAGCATTCTGGGCAGGCTGAGGTTTATTTCTAAGGATTATCTTTGAAATATGTTATTATCAATATTTAAAAAGGCTCAATTAGAAGTTCAGGCATATTACACAGTACAGCTAATAAGAGCCATGGTGTGAAATACAATAGCACTCTGGTGACACTGTTACGGCATCACGGTTAATGACCAAAATATTAAAGAACTTACTGAAGTTCAATCATCAATCAAGGTAAATTGATTCTTCTGGCAAAGAATGCAAATACGTTCCTTTGATACTGCGTGAATACCAACTACCCAGGCTTGGCTCATGCTCAGTACTGTGGTTATCAATTTATGAACAGCTGGGTGAGCCATGGTAAAAGGAAGGGGGGAGTAGCAATAATTAACCTTCAGTTTACTAATTACTGGCTGAAATTGTCACATTCATCCTGATTGCCAGATTTCTGCTCAAAAGTTTTTTTCCCCTCCCCTTTGCATGTTGTGTCCATTATTGTCTCTGTTGAAGCCGGGGCTCCTTTCAACAGAAGCAGTTGGAAAGGGGATGAACGGTTTAAGTCTCTCTGCAATCAGCATTTCCTTCAGACGCTAAATGTGTGTGAAAGTGTCTCAGTCTGTCTTGGTCAAAGTTGCCATTATAATCAAGATATCACTGGAGCAGAGCCTTGTTCACCTGCTATCAGGAGGTCATCGGTGCCTCGGTGCCTCTTCAGATCATGCTCTGGTTCTCTTTCAGCTTTCTCATCCAATTTGCTCTGTTGGGCCCTGCATTCAAAGGTCTCACACAGCTTCTCCTCTGCAGGAGTTTGTTCCTTTTACTTTCCTAGTTCTTTGGCTGTGCCAGTACCATCAGCCTTTGCTCTATTCCCTGGTGGAGATCTTGCCTGCAGCTGTACTGCCCCGGGCACAGAGCTTGCCTGTGGTCCCTAGACCCTGCACACCTGGGGTGTTCTTCCCACCTCTCTCTGAAGCCTATAAGCAAAAAGTACAAAGCCTGCTATTTTAGTATGATTCCTCCTTCCCCAACGCATGCTGTGTTACTGTCACATGAGCCAAGTTCTTGGGGCACATCCTGTTCCACAGGGAGTAAGTTTCAGGACAAGATGAAAAGCTTCAGAGGCTGCAGCTGGTTTCCAGCAGTGTGACACACTGCAGGTAAAACAGGGGTTTCAGACATGCCCATTGCTTGGGTGTCCCCTCTCACCGGCACGGTGCAGTAAGCCTCAATCTGTGCGACCTCACAACTGCAGAAGGCATCCCATGAGGGTTCCTTGCATGGGTGCTTTGTTGGTTTCCAGCGTGGGCAACATGCAGACTGTCCTCTTACCTGAGTCATCGCAGGAGTGGCAGAGCTCTTATGGGCACTAATGATAAAAACTGGTATCCTCTCATGCTGCTTATACAAATGTCACATTATGCTCTTAAAATGAAAAGCGAGAACAAGCCATTCCTTACCTCAAGGACAAAGAGCTGGCACCATCACCATGGCTAGCAGCTCCTGAAATCTTGCCAGGACTGATAATATACAAACCAAAATTGCTGTAGTAAGAATTACATTTGTTATATTTCATAAAAAATACCCTCATTAAACATTTTCTGTGAAAGACCAAACCGTCAGAAATAGACCTAGGTTTATAATTTATTTTTCCTATGTGGACTGCTCTCCATCCCAGCCTTCGAGTGAGCTTCATTTGTATGTGATGTGCGTATCGAGTAAGTGTAGGAGCTGTAGAAGACAGGGACAGAAGAGCTAAGTTGTTGCTGGGAAAGAAGGAAGGAAGTAGAAATGAGAGAGAGCGAGCTCAGACAGTCTTCCTAAGAACAGAGTTTTTTGAGAGATTATTCTTGTCTTTTGTTCCTCTGCCCAAAGTTACCCCAAGGACAAGTGGAGTTACACATGTTTTAGATGCCCGTATTTTTTCTGACTACAAGGAATGCAGGCCCTAACTACAATGTGGGGTACGTAAAAGGCCATGAGGAGTAATATACAAATGGAAAAATATTCCATGCAGTGAAAGACTTGAAGCTCTGTGTGCTGCACTTACCAGAAAGAAGAGCAAGAGGTGAAATATTTGTGGAGTATGAGTACCTGAAGTGAGAGAAGACACTAGCTGCAAAGACTGTTTAAATCCATCAGACCGAGCTAGAACAAGAATCAATAACTGGAAGCTGAAATCAAAGAAATTTGAGCAGGATTAAGGCTCACGTCTCCAAAACTGGGACTGATTTCATAGAATCACAGAATGGTTTGGGTTGGAAGGGACCTTAAAGATCACCGAGTTCCAACCCCCCTGCCGTGCGCCCGGACACCCTCCACTAGCCCCGGTTGCTCAAAGCCTCATCCAGCCTGGCCTTGAACACCTCCAGGGATGGGGCATCCACAGCTTCTCTGGGCAACCTGTGCCAGTGTCTAGCCACCCTCACAGTAAAAGATTTATTTCCAATATCTAATCTAAATCTACCCTCTTGCAGCTTAAAACTGTTACCCCTCATCCTATTGCTGCACTCCCTGATGAAGAGTCCCTCCCCATCTCTCCTGTAGCTCCCTTTAGGTACTAGAAAGCTGGTATAAGGTCTCCCCGAAGCCTTCTCTTCTCCAGGGTGAACAACCCCAGCTCTCTCAGCCTGTCCTCATAGGGGAGGTGCTCCAGTCCTCTGATCATTTTTGCAGCCCTTCTCTGGACGCACTCCAACAGGTCCATGTCTGTCCTGTGCTCAGGACCCCAGAGCTGGATGCAGTGCTGCACGTGGGGTCTCATGAGAGACGAGCGGAGGGGTAGAATCACCTCCCTCGACCTGCTGGTCCTGCTTCTGTTGATGCAACCCAGGATATGGTTGACTTTCTGGGCTGCAAGTACATGTTGCCAGGGCATGTTCAGCTTCTCGATTTGCTACTGGAGGCATTGGCTTCTCTATCTCTTGATGTTAGCTAACGCTGGACACCTTTCTGCAAGACCTTTCAGCCCAGCATAGGTGGGAATCAAGCACAAGGTGGGTGTGAAGGGCTGCTGCATGGAATTTGTCTGATATGGCAGGTCAGGCAAGGTAATCAAATGCTCTTTTTGATCTTATAACTTTTATCTGGAAATATAGCAGGTAATATCTGGATTAACTCAGCTTTGTGGTTCTGGTTAGATATTTTCCTTGAAAACAGCAAAGAACTGATTTTCACTCAGGTTATTTTGAAGTGTGAATGAAATGAAATTCGTGCCTGTCAGTCAGTAATGTCCGATGGCATGGCATGGAGAAAAACCCAGAAAGCAATCATACAAATTACCGGCACATCTTCCTCTCTGTTTTTGCGGGCACACTGCTTCCATCCCAAGGTTAACTAAGTCCGTCCACCTTGCAGTTTAATCTCTGCATCAGATGGCAACGTAAGTTCCTTTACAGGACAGTGCAGGTCCCTGCTCTGGGGTATCAGAAAGACGGTAGCTGTGCTAACGCTCGCACTGCTGGATCAATGTGCCATGAGTCTTACCAGGCCATCTAGAGAGGATGTTCCTCTTTCTGGTGAGAGCAAGCCATGGAACAGCAGTGGTCCTGGGAGGTCACTGTGAAAACACTCAGAAACTGAGGCTGAGCTTTTTGGTGCAGTGCTTTACTGGAAAGTTTGGCAGAGTAAAAGGAAGGGCTGAGTTTTGAGATCATGTTTTGCCTGTGATTGACCACTAACAACAAACACTGATTCTCAGCCCATTGACACGGCACAGAACTGACAACAGCTCTTTTGGGAAACAAGAGCAGGGATGGATGGGTTATGTGGATGCAGGGCTTGCATGTCATCAACTTCCCAGAAAAGGAATCTTTCTCAAGGTTGCTGGAGAGAAACTGGCAGCCCTGAGAGCGGGAAAGGATGTAGCTGCAATGCCGCAGCTGATAGAAAATGCTGTCAAGTTTCCTGAACTGTCAGTTAGGAGGAAAAGAAAATGTACCACAGAGCTGCCAGCGCATCTAGCATAAACTAAAGGTTTAACTAAGCTAAAGCATCCTTCCTCCAGCGTGGCCAGTCACAAACTACCCAAGAACAAACTCTGGAAAAACTGACAGGTAGCAGATGGTGTAAGGAACGTAACTTTGTTCGTCAGCTCCTACTGCCAGTCGTACTCCATTAGCAGGAACACCTTTTCTCACCTGTGTTAGGTGGCCTCTAGGAGCACTGCTGAGGACTAAGCTTGGGCTATGCCAGCAGGGTTGCTCTCAGGTTATTTCACACTGCCTTGTTGGACAGGTCAGTAACCACAATTGTCAGGTATGGATTTTGGTATCTCCCTTTTTCCTCTGCAAATTGCTCGTAACTAATCATGTCACTGTTCTATTTTTAGGCAAGAACACAAAGCTCACCCTTTTTCCTGTGGTCATTATTCATTCGCAAGCTATTTTCATTAAATTATTGTGTCTGTCCTAGAGCTGGTAACTACAGCTAGAAAATGCAGAAAGGCATTAAGGTCTTTCATGCTTGGTGGAACCAAGACCCAGACCCCAATGGTGCCAGAATCTGAACTTGCCACAGTGTTTAGGGTCATCTGTGTTCTGGGAGGAGCAATATCTGTTGTGCTGGAGCAGGAAACAGATAGTTAAGAATAAATGGAGCACTCAAAGATGGGAAGCAGAAATATTCGTCCCCTTATGATCGCCATCTGCTTTTTTTCCCATTCAGTCATGTGGCATACTTCACTTCAGTCTAATGCCAGCTCTGCCCAGAGGGGTTTTGATGAAACAAATTAAATTCCTTTATTACCTATACTGTTCTTGTAAAGTTGCCTGACCATAAGTCTTTGCCCTTTTTCCCCAAGGTTAAAAACAAAACAAAATAAAAAAACAATGGTGGGGATGCTATTACTTTTTGCCTCTGTCTACGCTTCCTTAATGACTTGATGTTTTCTGGTATTTGTATGTGATGCCTTTAATTGTTGGGGAGGATGAGGACAGTTGTATTTGTATTGAGACTTCCTTCCTCATTGCTGGCATCACCACATCTCATAGCTTACCTGTGCACAGTCATTGGGGTGGTGTAGCTGCTGTGTTACTTCGGCTTTGTGACTAGTTAGACTCTTTCTCTCCAGAAAGATGTTTTAAGACTTGCCAGTCCGGTCCAGTCTGTTCTGCTCCCATCCAGTCCCACTGTAAAGAACGTGTGGAGCAAACAGGCATTTTTGGCTGTTTCCACCTTCTGCATGGAAGTACCACCACCTTTGACACTCCTGTGGGCTTTAAGCTGTGGGACCCCATCCAGCCCAGCCTGCACGTGCTCAGGAGTTCTTATTTCAATTGCTGCCTTGCCTGGACCTTCTACATCTTCTCTCCTCTCCCTCCTGCTCCCATGCAATATGATACAGTACATTGTCACATTTCCTCATTAGCACAAATTTCTGTTGTGGCTGAATTGTTTGAAATGTTGAAATCTGGACTGTGGTTGTCAAAGCCGGGATGCTTAGGAAAGAATTGCTCTTTACAGAGCCATATGCAGATCAAGCAAAATTTGAAAAGAAAATCTGTCTGTAAAGACAAGGCGCACTTGACAGTTTTTTGTTTGCCCTTTTTTTTTCATAGAACACCTCATAACACTTTTAAATATCTACTGTAACCATAGCCCAAGCTTCTTTATGAGCAGGCTGTCGTTTTCCCTGGGCATTTGAAGATGTGCTGCGTGGGGAATAGGCAGCAGCTTTATTGTAGACACCCAGCAGTGATGGGCGGAAGCTGTGCTAGGCAGCAGCACATCCTAAAATCCTGTTCGTACGGAGCTGTGCATTACTCAGGACTGGCAATCCTGCCCACTCTCTTTGGACCTGCAGGGTTTAATAAGCTGCGTATGCTGCCTCAGCATAGCAGCTTTCCTTCTTCTCCATTGTGAACTTCTGCAAGCTTTCTCCGTGTCTCTGCTGCAGTTTATAAGCTCTGTCTCCCAGTGATGCTCTGGAGCTAATTCAGCTTCAAAAAAAGGGTTGTCATGAATATTTTTAAATATAGCCAGCAAGTTCCTAAGAAGTACTCAAACACAGATTACTAAATAGAGAATTCAACTAGAATGCTCTGAGACACAGTTTTCCAGGAAAGCTCTGAGAGTTTGCAACCTTCTCTCTGCTATCTCCAAAATACACATTTATTTTACTTCACATTCCCTTCAAAATTTCTCCTTGTCAGTACCCTGTACAAGGTGGTTCTTCCACATGAAAACAGGGCAGTTAATTACAGTCATAACTATGCAGTCACTGGCCAGAATCCCTGGGTAGATACATACCACTGAAATACGATTTGTTGAATTTGGTCTTGCTGTAGGTGCTGTAGGACATTCAAAATTAACATCCCAAAATGAGTATCCCATGGGAGGTTATGGTGATACAGGTGTCCTGTTGAAACTCCAGAGTGTTGAAAACACACATGAAATCATGGATATAAGAATTCACATAATAATCTATGAAAAGTTAAACATGAATTAGCAAGAATTGGTTGCTTTAAAAGACAGAAGTTTAATGATCCAAAGAGCAGCAGTAGGGGTACCATACCGTTCTGTTCCTCATATGTAGCCCTGGAGAAAGAATTACCGTGATACCATGCAACAAAAATGTTAGAAAATCTACGGCAACTGTTAAAAACACCTATTTAAAAAAAAATTATTATTATGAACTGAATTGTACAACATTCTGCTAGTGCAAAAAGTGTCTCTGTAGTGTAATAGGTGGAACTGTGTGGACTATGAAGCCTTAGGATTATAGTTTCATAGAAAGAGGTGCATGCCATGCCTCCTGCTGCATTCTGTATTCCCCCCTGGAGTACTTCCTTCTTGCAGAGTTTCAGATATGGAAAAGATGAGCTGTTACATTAGCAGAAATCGTTGCTGCAATCAGATATTATTCCAGGAGCTGAGTCTTTGTAATTAGCGAAGGGAGCAAAGCGCTTGTTGTGTAGCTGTAATACAAAACCGATGTTAGGCAAATTGAAGCAGAGCAGCGTGGTTTGTGAATGTGTAAGTATGGGACAGTTGCAGGTAGCATCTCAATTAAATGTGCCTGTTACCACGAGGTACTCCTCCTCTTTAAGGTGTTTTGTGCCGGGCTTTTGGGGGTGTTGCTTTTGCTGGCTCAGAGATTTGTATGGGCAGCTGTTGCTAGTTGCAGCTGCCAGTCCTGTGCAAAGACAATCAGCTGATGCAGATCCCTGTGCTCTGGGTTTGGGTTTAGTACCTGTGCACATCCCTGGCATAGCCAAGATGGGGCTTGTGCCAGCTTGCAGGAGGCTGGGCTCGGTCTTGTTGCCCAGCAGCTATCCCATCTCAGCACTGTGAGACGTGCTGCTGGGCTGGGTTTTGTGGACACTCCAAGGACCCCAGCGGGCTTTTGGGAACTGCGCGGGAGAGCTTGTTTAGGTGACGTGTCTGTCAAAGAGACATTCAATGGGGACATCTCCCTTTCTCCCTCCAGGGTGGCTTAATTCAGAGACTACCGCCTACAGAGAGGGGTATCATTCACAGTGAAATTACAGACAACTGACAGGATCCCTGTCCTCGTAAATCCCCAATAATTGTGACAAATGTCTGGAGCGCTGCAGGCTTGCAGTGCTGTGCCAGCTGCCCCGCCAGCCCGGCGGCAGGGCTGCTGCGGCAGCGTGACCCTGTCCTGGGGCTGCCTTCGACTCACTGCTGTCACCTGAGCTGGAGCTTTTAACTGATTTCTGACAGGGACAGAGGATCAGATCTGGTTAAAGCAGCCAAAATGGCAGCAGTTGTTTCCTGCTGCCTGATTTGTTCCTATTGATTACAGACCCTAGTGGAAACCCACAGCTGAAATAGCAGAGTTTGCTGCCAGTTTTGCTGTGTCAGCAGAATCCCAAGATTTTCTGTATTGTGAGATCAAAAGGGAGATTAGGTTGTCTGTCCCAGTGTCCTCACATCTCAGGCAGTCACCGATAGTCCTGCGATACACCCGGGCATCTCATTGCACAGCAGCCCATCCCAGGCATGGCTGGAGAGCGGGAGCCTCCAGGGAGCTGCTGATGCCCCCCATGAAGGTGGGGGGGGGGGAGCATCAGGGGGGTTTGTGCCATCCCTTCAAGCTGCACCGGGCTGCTCTGGTGAGGAAGCAGCCCTTCCTCCCTCTGCCACGGACCTTGTCTGCTTTCTCTCCCCAGAGGTCCATCAGTGTTTCTGGTCCCCCAGCTTTCTGCAGGTTTCATAGGATCATTCCTGGTGCCACCCCCAGCCATCGCTCTCTCCAGCCCATGTACAGCTATACACCTACAGCTGCTCTCTGTTGCTTCAAGGAAGCTGGGAAGGCAGCAAAACCATGGACGTGCTGCAAATAGAATTCCTCCCTGAGCAAAGCAGAGAGTTGGCTGAAGCCCTGGGCTATGGGAATTGGTGAGAAGTTGTCTTGTTGCAGCTGTCGCATGTGTGCTGGGAGGGAACACAAACATCCACTCCTGCCTCCAGCCCGCTCCCTGAGGCAGGTGCTGGGGCTCAGAGGTTTGGCTTCCCAAACCAGGCACTTCAGGGCCACGAGCCCAAACTCCTTTTTCCACACACATGCAGTAACGATGCAGCTTCTCCAGCAGACTAGAGGAAACTTAATCTCCTCTGAAAGATCCTGAGCAGCAGTGAGTCTATCATCCTTCCTGGTGACATGCCCCAGTTTTGGATCAGCTTCACAGGGAAGAGATGACGCCTGTCCCCAGCGCAGCATGTGGCTCCAGGGATGGAGGGCAGCAGCAGAGCTGTGATGGCTCCTGGGCAGCCATCGGGTCGGCCCCAGCACCTTGTCCAAGGGTCACAGGCCATGGTGTGAAAGGAGGTGCAGCCTGTGTGATACATTTTTCTTTCACGCACTCATAATTGACTTTGATTTTAGCAGCTGGTAAAATTCATGCTTTAAGAGTGTGTGGGTTTTTGTCCCAGTGTGTTGTTCCTCCCTTTTTCATCTTGCATTGAACTTGCTTACTCAGCAAACTCTTTTTTAAATTTCTGAATTAAGGATGTGAAATTTCTTTCATTTTAAGATTTAAAAAAAAAAAACAACCCACAAATACCTATGGAGCTGCCACATTGAGATTGATTCCTCTGGGAAGAGTGGTATTTAAAGCTAATCTTGCTTCAGTTTGTAAATTGCTTATTGTGCGTGGTGCTTAGGACTTGAATCACTTTTCTTGGCCAGGGTGCTCCAGGCTCTAGGGGAAGAAGAGGAGCGTGAAAGGTGCAGCTGCATTTAAAACTGAAGTGCTCATTTTGAAATATCTCCCTGTAGTGATAGGAATTTTTCTCCCCGAAACAAGTGTTTGGTTTCAGTCTGGTTGGAGAAGCATCCTTAAGGAAATAAAAGAGTGGGGAAAAAAAGAAAAAAAAGGACTGTCTGCAGATTCATTTTTCCATTACTTGGAAGTCATCTTGTATATAATTTAGATGGGTCTTAACGAGGCATAAAGGCACTTTCAGAAAATTGATGACTCTTCGTTCGCTCCTCTGTGAAATGAGGGCCTGGAGCCTTCCCTTTGTTCCTTTGGTGGGATCATCAGATCTGATTGCAGAAACCCAATGAAGCTCTTAATCCAAGCGCCAGAGTAACCAGAGCTCTGGCCTTCTCCCCTTTATTGATCCTGTGTCCGGGGCTCGTTTCTATTTCAGCCTAGCGTACTCCACGTTTCCTTATCTCTAGCAAAACTCATCTCTGGCCCTTTTGGGTTTATTAACTCTTTAGTCACCTAATGTTGTTTGATAGGGTTCAGAGAGTCTGTGGCTGTGCAGAGAGGACTTCTGCCACCTCCGACTCTGAATTTCTGATTGTGTGGACAGGACACAAGGCACTCAGGGAGTTGGGGTCTGTGCTAATCACGATGTATTCATAGCCTCCAATTCCACCTCTTTTTATCTCCATTTGCCCCCACTGCAAAGCGGGGTGCTGACGCAGTCCTTGGGGCCACATCATGGTGGGTCCCCTGGTTTTGAGGTGTTCGTGCCTGCGGTGGATTTGCGTCTGCTTGGAGGCTTCTCAGCAGCCTGGGAGGCAGGTGAGCCTGAAGGACAGCTGGGGCCCATGAGAGACAGTCCGTGTTGCTCATTCCCTGGTTCTCAATTTGTGAGTTCGAGCTCACCAGAGAGGCCAGCAGGTGCGAGTTTTTCATTGCAATTTCTTCCCTGTGCCTCGGCGTGCCACGAGCTGCAGTTTGCCAACTTGCCTGCTTCATAGCAGGAAAGGTCAGGAACCTCATAAACAAGGTGAGACGCGGAGCAGGGCGGTGCAGCCACCCAGGCTGCTGATTCCTCCTGACATTAGAGCGCTAATGAATGTTCTGTCATGGTCCCGTGAATATTGCAGGAAGCTTTCACCTCCCGCCTCCCCTGCCTTTGCCGGGCCTGGGAGTTACCAAGGTTACCTGACTGTGACTTTCCCCGGAGAGAAGAGCAATAGCTGCAGGTCGGCGGCTCCCGGGAGCATCCTGCCCGCGCAGCAGGCGTGGGGAGCACGGCCAGCACGGCATCGCCTTCTTCGCACTGCCGTTCCCCTCGCTCCCACCCCACGCTGCCTAAGGTGTCATTGGTTTCATTTTATTTTATGGTTTTTTTTGAGTGAGGATCATATTAATTTTGTTTTGCTTGCATAACCCGGACTGTTATCATCCGACTAATTACTCACACATTTTCCTTCAGACAGCAAATGGGAGAGATAAAACTGCAGCAGGTTTATGTGATTTCTGCTTATCAAATTACTGTAATTATTTGAAGAATGGTTTAAAATTGTATGGAGTAATGAATTTAATTATGAGTTTGCAGCGATGCCTTGTGCTGCATGCAGCTTGCAAATAGGCAAGTTATGAGAAGCTCTTCACAAAGCGGCAGCAGGCAGGATTGCAGCGCACTCCTTGCGAAGAGAGGCTCCAGCACCTCAATACCATGGCAAGGGGGGACAGGGCGTGCTTTGTGGGTCAGCTTGACAAATTCTGCTCATCATTCGACTGATCAGCTCGCTTAGTCCAATTCTAATACAAACCCAGGCAAGACAGAGTGCCAGCAGCCTCCTGGTTGTGGCATGCTGCAGCCGGCTGGCTTTGCTCCTTCTCCTCTGCCCCAGGGCGTGCGGGGGACCAGCTTACCTGCCCAGACCTCCAAACCTTCTCCTCTTCAGGAGATCAGCCTGCAGGTAGCTGTCAGCAAAGTCAGGTCAGGCAGTGCTGACAAACCTGTCCCACCAGAGCCACAGCCTGTTGCAACCTGCTTGAAACACTCATAGTAGTTTTTTACCATCTCTCCTCTCTACATGAGGGACAGCAAGTTTTTTCACCACAGCTGAGAGATTCACAGGGACATGCCTGACCCCTGAGAGCTGTGGAGCACACTCTCTGCTCCCAGCATGTCCCCAAACCCTCAAACCCAATGAATGTCTCCCTGCCTGCTTGCACTTTTCTTTACACCCCTGCTTAGTTCCAGGTGCTATAGAAATTTTTTTGCTCTCTTGCACTCCACCCAAGGGCTCCAATCCTCTCCTGAAAGTGGCAAGACAGTGACATGGCAGCTCTCCATCGCCACAGCCGTGGGACCAGTTGAACAGCTCAAGGGAAGGAGACCCCACATCCCTGTGGGCCGCTCCCTGCCTCTTGTGTGCAGATGTGGAACCTTTGTGTTTCCTGACACTTGTGTTAAGGATGATGTATGAGATTTCAGTCTTTTGTTTTGCTGACTAAAATGCAGACAGTAATGAGACAGCCAGTTCTAGCAATACTGAGTTTTACAGGCAGATGATTGGGACTGGACAATATTTTTAATGCTTTTTTTCCATTACATGCTGCTGGTGTTTGATGTAGATGGTGTTACATAAGTGGATAAATACCTGGAAAGATTGGTCTGGAAAGGGGCAAAGCCAGATGAAATCCTGTCCTTCAGAGAAGGTTTGTTTCAGAAAGCCAGAGTGTCACCATTCCCAGCAAAACTGGATTGTGAAGAGAGACATAGGGCCAACGGAGTGAAGAGATTTGGGCTAGATGCATTCAGTGCAGCCAACAGAGAATTGAAACTGGGTATAAGGGAAGTGGAGAAACTGCTGGAACTTCAGATCTTCTCTGCTGTCATGTTCTAAGCTTCGTAGAGGACCACTGGGTCACCTGATACAACCCAACTGACACCTCATTGTCCCTTATAACATGGTAGATAGTTCAAGCTTAACTGCTTAAAATACCAGATATGAAAGGCAAAATAATAAGAGGCTAAGGGCCATCCAAGGGTCTGAAACCTTTGTAAGGATGAAATAGCTTAGAGATGATACTAACAAATAGTTCATGGTCTATAGCTCAATGATTACACTGTGTCAGTGTTTTGGGGTTTTTTAATTTAAAAACAAGGTGGCTACCATAAGAGGTTACCAAATTTTGAAGGTGCAAGCCTGCCCTAATTTGGGCTTTAAGCAAATCTGGTCTTGCATGCAAAGAGAAGGCATTAGCAGTCAAAACCCTTGTTTTTCTTGATGTGTGAGTACAGGAGCTTGTGTGTAGGATGGAGTCGTACATGGTATTATGTCTGTCTAAATGCAAGGTCAAAGCAGATTCTAAATGGTATTGACTTTTAAAAGAGCTTGTCACAAGGCAGACATGAATTCTGCATAATCTTTGCAGTTTTATGTAAGTGAGGAAGCAGCAAGGTACTATGAGAACGCCAAAAAAAACCGTGGTTGTTGAAGCTATAAACCAGGTGTAATTTTTGACAATTTTTCCATAACCCTGCTCAAGCCAGGAAGAAAGAAAAGCTCACTTGCATTTGGAAAACCCATAAAAATTTTTGTGCGACGAACTCTGTAATTGTTAGTATGTTGACAGTGGTCGTAAATACATTGGAGTGAGAAGAGATTGCAGGATGTAGCAGTTTGCTGTGAGTCTGGCTGACTGTGACTCTGACCTCCAGCTGGAGCCAGCCCCTGCGGGTTTCTCCAAGGAGAATGTGTTTTCTCCTTCCCGTATTGATGTAAACTATTTCCATGGTTCAGCATATGGGACAAGAGGAAGGGAGTACCTTAAGCACCAGAGCATGAGATTTCATTACCATTAGTGGTTTTAGCCTTTATAGCTACAAATGTTATTAAACATCATAAAATTGTCCAGTTCTTTTAAGTTCAGCTACAGTACTTTTCCCAATTTGTGCTTATATGAAAAAAAAAAAGACAACAAAGCTTGTCTATGAAAAAAATGAGAAAATAAGAGTAATCTTAAATTCTTAAAAGCAGTTCAAAAACATGAAATAAAAGTAGCAATAATATTTTGCACACAAAGCTGCCTTCAGGAGGGATCTGTATCAGAGCAAATAACAGTGGCTAATGTTTTCTTCTCTCAATCATTTTTAAAGGTCACTTCATGATCAAAATCTACTTGCTAATTTAATTTCTGTTCTCAGTGTAAATGTAAGATGATGCTGTTATTCTGTTTGCAGGTGTTTTGCTCAGGAGAACCAACCTTTTGCCTTTGTTCTCGGTGTGTCACAGTCTGGGTCCAAAGATGGTGCATGTGGCAGCCCAGCTTCACAGACTGCTAGGGCCATATTTCCCAAACCAGAATTTCTTGGATGTTTTAATCGAAGGGCTCTCTGATCTCTCTGAAAAAAATACATGGACTATCCAGTGTAATGTCTCATGGTACCAAAAAAAAATAAATAATAAATTGTGGTTTTGCTTGCTTCATTTATTTTGCTGTTTTGCTTGCTGCTTGCATGTGTGGGAAGGCGAATTTGTGTTAATTTGCTGTCTGCAGCAGACCAGGGTTGTTCATGAGACACAAGCTGAGGGCGAGCTTTCTTGCTCTCTTTGCCTCACATTACCTTAGAGATTTCCTCTCGCCAACTCTTACCGACATCTCCATTCTTTTAGGACGCTCCTTTCTGTCTCAAGGCACGGAATCGGGTATGTTGCTGAGCAGAGTTCATCAGAAAGAGAGAAGCAGCCTAGGGAGTGGAATGCTTTGGAGCGTCATATTAGTCTTAGATCGAGGACTCGATAGGCAGTATGAAACCTGGATTTTCAGCTGTCACGTGGCAACATTCATGGCTTTGTTTGGGACCTTGCCCTCCTAGTTTGCCACGGGGAATGATTTCCTCTGTGGGCTCTGCAGAGGTACGCCTCAGGTCTGCTGTGGGGGAGATGTGGTGACTGTCTGCCGGAGAGCCTCATCTGGGGTGTGCAAGCCTCGGGAGCAGGCAGCTCAGACTGCAGGGGTCTGTGGTTTCCCTGCCATTTCTGTCTCTTAGAGAAACCCCTGAGATCTTCCTTGAGCTGCTGAGACACGGGGCTGGTCACGAGGAGGCTGAGCGTCATCTGGAGAAGACTGGGACTGTGTTGGTTTTCACAGACAGGATGGGGACTTACTTTGTCTTCCCTCGGGCAGGTCATGGCTCTGAAAACCCCTTTCTGAAAGGAAAGATGATGGTTTCCCATGGACTCTGAGGCCCCCGTGGTCATATCCAACATCAGAGGCTCATTGTGTGGGGTGTCTCCTCCTGGCATTTTCCGTTGGTTGTCAGCTCAGCAAAGAGACCAGCTGAGATTCAGCCAATTCCATTGCTGTTCTTGCCAAGTGTGTCCTCTTGTGTCCCAGCTGAGCTTGTGGTTGGAGGCCCCGTCAGCTCAGAAAGTCACAACTATGACTTCAGGGCCTCAGGAGAGCACACCCTGCTGCAGAGTTTGCTGTTGATGCTCTGAAAAGGGACATGTGGTCTTGTTTACTTTCTGTGTGAAGGATGCCTACAACAGGAGTGCCAGCAGTTATTTTACCTTAAACATACACTCCCTTTTAACTTCTTCTCTAGCTGAGTAGTCCTGACAGCAGTGCCTTTACTCACTGTATACTGCGCTGGGGAAATAAAGATTTGTGGTATTCTTATCTGCAAGGAGATACCTGCCTCTTAACATCCTCTAGGAAAGACTTACAGCAGCTTCTGCTTAAGCAGAAGTTTTCTTTCCTGTTAGTGGTTGCAGCTGGGAGAGCCATGCCTCATCTCTTGCTTGTAATTACATCAGTAGAGTATCTTGGGAGAAGGTTAAATAGTCTTTTGTATATCAAATAAAGCCAGTGAACTTCACTGAAATCATTTAATGAAAACAATCCTGATTATCTGTATATACTGCCATGTGATATTTTAAAAGAACATCTTAAAGGAAAACGTGGAATTGTTCAAGGCCTCTAAAGACTAGAGTGCAGAGGCTACGCAGCAAATGCCTTTATAATCTAGGATCTAAAGTAGGCTTTGAATCCAATTGTTTTTTTTCACTGTTGTAAAACATGAGAGATTTTGATACGGTAACTCGGATTTGATTCAGAACTTTCTTATTAACCATTCTTCATGCACATCAAATTTTAGAGACTGAGCTAAAGGGCTCTGCACATCCAGGATGGAACTGACTCAAGGACAGAGCTATTAAGGTGTGTAATAATCAAGAGAGGAGAATTAGTTGTCTTTAATTTGGCATAAATCCCAGGGACAATAACTTTGGTTATTAGGAATTCAGGGCCTATTTCCAATTAGTTACACCCAAGCATACTCGCGTTTTCCAACGTTGTGAGTCTAATCCGTGAGCGCGTTCACGCAGCAATCATTGACATGCTAATAAAGGACAGTGCTGCCTGACCTCTCCGTGTGTGGTCACTCCCAGCCCCTGGTTGCCTGGCAGTAAATCAAAGCTTGGTATTGCTTTTTCCTTTCTGACACCTTGCAGCGAGCAGCTCAGTGTGTGCGCTGCTCAGGCAGTCTGTGCAGAGAAAATCTCCTGGGCTGTGCTGGAGCCAGTCAGGGGGGCTGCTGTGGCTTTTACATGCTTTGTAGTCTTTGAGCTCCCTTCTACGACATCTGCTCCAGCAAAGCCAGGGTGTCTTCCCTTTAGGTGTATGAAATGTAAATAGTGCAGTTGTTATCTATACCAGAAAATCTGGTCTAACCTGAGCTGGGTTAAAGAAAGGCGGCAGCGGTTTCCTGAGTTGGCAGCGGCAGCAAAAGCGCGTACTAGCGCGTACTGCGGCTGCGCGGCTCGAAATGCAACACCTCGGCGCTGAGAACCTGGGAGAGTACGTGGGACTGCTCAGCCACAGCCAGCAGCCACCCCTGCACGTACCTGCGGAGCAGGGTGGAGGTGCCACGTCCCATGGCAGGGCTGGCTACTTCATACACACCAGGAAATGGAAAACACAGTGACATCCCCCTTGTAAAGCTCTTGGTTGAAGCATCTGAGGGGTCTAAGGAAAGGTGGGCCTTGAGAGTCCTCCAGGAACAACCTCCTCTTGCAAGCCAGGCTATGTGTGTCTTGCATCGAAACACCAAAACAGGGCTGGCAGGAACGCTTGTAGACATGTGTAAGCATGAGGGGCGGAAGGACAGATGGTTCAGAGCAAGGAAGACAAAGCAATTCATTCACTCAATTCCCCAAAATCATTTTCTGAGACCTGCAACCTCATGGTGCTTTAGCCACTGTCTGTTGAATGCTGCCTGGTAGTCAGTCAGGAATGAAACAAAACTCACACAGGGCAAAAGCATGACGTCCCCTTGTAGCTGTTCTTAATCCTGTTTATCGTGAACCTTGACTTTACTGCATGAGAAGGCCCTGGGAAGTCCGCAGTGGGTACCTTTTTTTCCTCCCTTTTCTGTGATTTCCTGTTTGAAAAAGAAAAAGGAATGAGGAAACCTCAACAGCTTCTGTGGGGACCGCTCCTCCCAAGCACTAGTGTGTGGAGATAGTGCAGGTACCTTCCTAAAGAAACCTGGAATACCATTGCAGTGGCAAAAAAAAAAAATTGAAAATTGTCTTTAACACTTCAAAGCCAACTGTTCTCCATTTTGAAGAGGGGAAAAAATCCTTTTAAAGCTTTCCTTAAATTAATTTTCCAGCACAGTGAAGCTGAAGCTTGCCAAATCCAGGTGTCTGTTTAGCTTTCTTGATCTGTATCTGGTAGATGTAATGTTTTGAGGGAAAAGGTAGGGACTGTATTTAAGGAAAACACAACCTTTTTCCTGGGAAGGAGTCATCCCATGCCACCAAGCTCTGCAGCCCTCCTCATATACCAGGGACAAGGGGTGGGGAAACCCACAATTTCTCAGTGGTCATTTGATAAAATGAACTTTTGACGAACAGCTAATATGTCTAACGTTAGGGAATGCATTTTCCTTGAACAGCAAAGGAATTTCAGCTGATCTGCTGCATTTGGTTTATATTAAGATGAGTACCACAGGAGCCAAGAGGTGCCATTTTTTTTATCCACTTGGCCTTGATGTGGTTTCACTGCCAGCTTTCCATTTATCTCTTGTGTGCTCTTTAATTCATGAGGCCCTGCACTGGGGATTTGTTTAAAGCCTTGGCTGAAATTGTCAGCCACTCCTTTTATTGCACATCTTTCTGAAAAGATGGGTGTTGTGGCAAAGCAGTAAATAGGATATTGAGCCTCTGCAACACTTGCTATCTGTAAAAAGAAGAGCATGTCTTCTGCTAAACTCCGATCAATTACATCATCCCAGCATTAAAAACCATCACTTGTCTGGCTACAGTGTCTTATTTATGTTTGCATATAACCATTGGCTTGCCATGGGTCTTTCACTGGGGGCTATTTCATATGGTCTCTGAAAGACTGTTAACCAGAGTCTCCATCTAAAGTGATGTTGGAGCCAGTGCAATTAATGGATTTTCTAGAAAGTGATGGCTTAATATAAGACATAAAACTCATAGGAAGAGAATATTCTGTCCCTTACTCTAGTCAAGTCTTGCTGTGCTTTTTGCCTTTGTCAAAAGTCACTTCCCCACCAAGTAAATAAAGTTAGTTAACCAGTATCTGAAGATGTTTTCTGTGACAGAGTATTTTAAAACTTCTGAATGGAAAGCAGTGATTTGCCATATCACTGATCTGTCTGGAGCTCAGATTAAATTAAAGCCCTTCTTACAATTCTCAATTGATTTACATGCCTGTAGACCCTCTGTGCCCGAGCTGGCAGCAATAGAACCAATGCATTGAAACTTCACATTTATTGTTTCATTTGAGGAGAGAATTTCTCTGAGAAAAGGTATGTTGGAAATTTTCACAGTCACAGAGGTACCTGATGTCAATACGTGAATATTTTCTTAAAGGTTATCTTCTTTTTTTTAGTACTATAAAGAAATAATGCCTTGAACTAGAAATTTAATTTGTGTCTACTAAATTGGCCTTTACTGGGACTGGCTCTGTGTAGTAGTTTTGTTACCTTATAAAAAATACTTTTATATAATTTCTGAGCATTTGCTCAAAACACAGATCACTACTATTAAGGAAATGGCAGAGCCACATGCATGAGAATTTTTTGAGAGCAGTAGGAAAGGATGGTGCTGGAGAAAAGGCATACAGTGAGGGAAGAGGCAATACAGGGAGGTAGAGAGCAGAGGAGGCAGTTGAGCACCAGGGCTGGTGCTTTTCAGCTTGTTTGCTGCAGAGGATCCTTGTTTTTGTAAGAATTGTGTTTGTCCTCCTTTCCCACACCCACGCACCTTGATCGCTAGCTTTGGGTTTCAAACTTTCACAGCCTCACAGAGCTACTCCATCCCATAGCTTGGCTATTTTGGAGGTTGAGTTCACATTTCAGTTGAGATCAGAGAGCAAAGAGGTGTTTTGGGAGGGTGTTCTTCCGGGGGGGATTCTTTGTTTTTCTTTTGAAGCACTCACAGTTTGTGAATGCCAGAACTGGAACATGTTTGTGCTTTCCTTAATGACTCTCTTGCTCCTCCCCAGTACGATCTTACATTTCAATTTCCAAACTAATATTTCCAGAATATTTAGAATGTTCTCAAGAGGTTTTGTTTGGGGATTTTGGGGGGGGTGAAAGACAGACAAGAGGGAGTTCTTTTTTTTCTCTCAAGTAACATCACAGTGATTATCCTGAAAATGGCAACAGTCTTTGCACATCTATGTTTTCTGAATACTTTCCTTTTTAGTAGCTTAGATGCAAGGAAAGGCGGTGCTTTTTCTTTCCCATGTTGGAATAATTGCTAGAAAAGGAGACTGTTTCGGCAGGGTATTTTGTGAAAACATACAACTTTATTTCCCTATCCGTAATCTTAAAGTTTTTCCTTGACAGTTGCTGGCCACTGTTGCTTTGACAGGCTGTGATGTTCCCCCACAGGAGGAGAAGCCACTGGATTGGCAATGATGCAGACAGGCTGCAGGAGCTAAATAGAAATCAAATTTTAGCACGATCTAGCCCTTTCAGTAGGAGTTTAAGTGACCGAAGATCTTGCGTTCTGGCCTGTGAAGTGGAAATGAACAGATTTAGTATTCCAGCTGAGTGGCAGCAGGAA
>NW_010100169.1:91582-128497 GCF_000699245.1 Pterocles gutturalis
TTAATCTGAATCTCGATGTTAGAAAGCGTGGGAGAGCTCTGCTGTCAGATTAGCTCAGTTCTCGTGCATTTTTTCCTGCACTGAACTGCAACCGAACATACGTGGATCAAAAGTCAAATGCTCCATTAATTTAACCACACGTTGTATTTAATGGCGTATGGAAATGCATTATTGATTGCACATCTTAAAAATGAAAATCTCTATGCTAATAGCATGTCTCATCAGTGCAGGTGAAGTAGTATGGAAAATGCAGAGGATTAACAAATGGCTTAGAATACAAATAAGAGCTATTTCCATGCTTTTCTCTGAAAAGATTTTGGTTATGTTTTAGTGGGAGTGTGTTTATATATTCTGTCACGAGGAAACATGCAGTGGCAATAGTTACATTACATTTCTCGGTATAAAAATATTAAAAAAGAAACAATGGTTTGAAAACAGTTCTACAGGCAGTTAAATTCAACAGTTGGTACCAACAAATGGCACAGTCCTGCCTGAGCGCACAGCGTGGTCTTCTTTTACTGTTCCTTTACTATGGAGTCGTAATAGCTGGCTGCAAAATCTTTCTGAATTTGTTGTGTTTAAAGAACTTTTGTGATTTTTTTCAATGCATACTTCCAGATGATGAGGTTTTTTGTAAGTAAAAGTGGTTGAAAGAGTCTAGGCTTTTTTATCAGCTGTTGGATATGACCCAAAAAACTCTATTTTTACCTACTTGAAATTATGCTGTAATTCTGGGGGAAGATATTTTTTAAAGGTGGTTTTTGGTTTTTTTTTTCTCTCCAAACAAGGGTTAAAAAAGGGACACCTAGGCAGGGAATCTTGCAGATATGATCTGGTTTACTTGTGTGTAAGCTCTTCCTCACCCACATTCTTGACATTTCTTGCTGTGGTTTCTGCTGTGCTATACTCTGAACCCTTAAATGACTTTCAGTGCCACACAGTCTAATCCCTTTTTAGTACTTCATTAACATGAGCAACTAGTTTCTCCAGTCTCTTGGGAAAATGCTTGGTTTAATGTGTCTTTAGCTTTGAATTGTCTGTGGACATTGCTCAACATTCATGGCAGAATAGTGGTCTTGGATTTGGAGCAGGAGGTCTAGGGTGGTCCTCACCTCTTAAGGGGCTTTGCATCACACTTCCCACCGCTCTCTGAGGCTGTTTCATCAACTTGGAGAGGCTCTGCCCTGTGGCAGAGAGTTTGTTTAGCCTCAGCACATAAGCTTTTGATATAATCTTCCTCCTCGAGTTTTTTATCTCTTTCAGATATATTGGGCCCCAGTCTTGGACAAACTTGAGTATAGGACCAAGACTGCAAATGTGACTCTCATTGCAAGGAAACCAGAATGGAAAGCAAGAAGAGGGTAGCCAGGGTGACTGAAGGGATGATGTGGTAGTAGGGATTTCGTAAATGCTGTCTCAGACTGTTGCAATCTAATCTGATAAAGGTGTAAATAATTGTTTTTTTCCAGGACGAGATGAGGTCTCCTAGCTGACAGCAGACTCTACAGCTGACACATACTGAACAGAAGTTGTTATTACTTGGGAAGACCCCTAAACTAAGAACTGAAACAGTGGGTTGTGAGTGCAAGCCTTTAATTTGCCCAAGTTTGTGACTGAATACTTCTGGTCTACTCTGAGTCAGCTTCAGCAGTTGTTAATCATCTTCGCGTTGCCCTCTGTCAGGTTCGGGTCACAAGCTGTTATCTGTGAAGGAGAGAAAGGATTTGCCTGTTCGCCACTGAAGCTGTGGCTAGACTCAGTCATCTCAGCAGATCTTGCAGTGTTTATGAAGACCCTGGATCAGAGGAGTGCAAGGCCATGGCAGTGGAAGTGCACTTTCTCCCCAGAGGGATCTTTCTCACGTCTTCCCTTGGGCTGTGCTTCGGGGACAGCCATGCTGGAGAGTGACAGCTGTTGCCTCCATCAGTGCTTCTAAAGATGTGGCTCGTTTCTGTGTCCCAACCTGAATCTAAAGTGGATTAGCTACCTTGTGAGAAGCTTAGAGGTAGCTATGGCTGGTGTGTGGCTACATCTGGTGTGTCCTGGAGGGCTTTGGTAGTGGCATGGTGCACTGCTTCTCAAAGGGAAGGAGAATGTGTTTCCTAATGGAGGGCTGGCCCTGCATCAGTGGCTCCGCCTTTTGTCCTGGCCAGTTCCTCAGAGCAGGCTGAGAGGCATCACAAGGTGTGAAGGAAAGCTGTTTGGATGGTAACAGCATCTCTAAGGGCTGGGAGACACAATTGGTTTCATCCCATGGGGATGCAGTGCCTTTGCACCCTGGATTGGAGGGAGGGCTGGGTGCCAGTGCACAGCAAATGCAGGGTGCTCAGCCCTGGGGAGGTGCGTGTTGCTGCAGTGACCGTGCGTTGCTTTACAGCCATGCACATGGGAGCATGGTAAGAGGCAGAACTGGGATTCAGAAGGAGCACAGCGTGGGTCGGAGCCAGTTGGGAGGCACTGCTGTGTCTTACTCTTTGGAGCACCAGCCTCTCTGCAAAGCCATCCTGCTCCCCTCTGAGATAAACAGGTGCTTGGGAACAGCCAGCTGCGCTACCGAGAGGGTTTCAGTAGCTTGTAAATGGAGATAATTGCTGTCCAGCCATGAAAGGACAACGTTAGCGGTGGGTGCCCTTCTGGCACTTGGAGAGTAGCACTGTCTCCATTGGGTATTTTATGGACTCATAACGTCTCGTCCTGTGAGCTCCCACGCCGTGAGCCCCCAGGGCTGGAATCTGCCTGACAGTTTATCCTCTTCTGCCATGTCTAGTCTCGTATTTTCTTGAATTTTCCTTACAGTACTGTCTTTGTTTTGGACTGACTCAGATTCTTTCTTTTGTGAACTGTTTTGCTGCTACTGCTGTGATCTTTCTAAGAGATAGCAAAATGCTTTGTTTACTGTAAGCTCTTGTGCAGTAATTCATGTGGTTACACCGTGACACAGAGAAGTCCTTCTGGAGCTCGTTTCCACACCCACCCATTCATCTGCGCTCTTCTCCCCGTTTTCAGCAGGCGGCTTCAGCATGTCACGTTGGCGTGATGTCATACAAAACCAGCAGATTTGTCATTAAAAGCCTTGTCATCAATAGATGACTGTTTGTATTTTCTGCCTGCCTGAAACTGTTTTATACTTACTAACCCAGTAATTAAGACTCAGCTGCCTTTGAAACAGGTTGGTTTCACTGCCCCACCTTTTCCTTAGGCAATTGCAAGGCAATGCCAATGCCCACAGGGCATTCATTAGCCTGCGTGAGACTTGGCTCCGGCAGCAAGCCCACAGAAACGCGCTCCTCCTCCTGCTGCTCCCCGCATGGGCTGTAGCCCGACACCGGGCAGCCTTGGGAGACCATGAATTTAGATAATATGTTTGGTGCACCTCTTAGGAGACTTTTGTAAGAAGGAGGATGCGGGAAGAGCGCGTCAGCTCAAAATGGCTGATAAAATGCTCTTTGTGCAGCTTCAGTTGAACCTGAACAGAGCGCTGTCAGGGTTTTCTTATAATGTAAAATGATGTCGTTCTTCTGGGCTACCGGATTGCTCGACTGCTTTTGATTGTCTTGCAGTAATTGAATAGCTGCGCTGTGTAACCTGTGCTGAAGGAATTAGGGCTGTTTATTCAGCAAACAGATGTCCTGGATTGTGTGTGTGCTTACGATCTTACTGGCTTGCATCTTTCATTAGTTAATATTGCCGCCTACCAAGGCTATCTTCCTTGCACTGATAATTTTGCATTTGCTAATGTGTTTCAGTGTCTCAAAGGGAGATTTGGAAGCTTGTAAAATTTGTAACGTAGTTCCATTGATCTATCAAATACAAGTCCGTCAGTAAGCAAGGGTTACCCCTGCAGCATCCTGTGTTATTATTGCATCAAACCACTACCTCTTACCGGGATCGGTTCAGCCCTGGTTACTTGGACTGGGCGAGATCGCAGGCTGCCTCACCAAAGGGGTAGAGAGCATGTGAAATACCTTTTGATACGTGTATCCTGCTCCTGTGCAATGCTGACCGCAGTCAAAAGCATTTATCAGAAATCTCTCTGCCCTCAATCTATTTCCTGGCTTGTCCCTAGCACCGCACACTCCTGAGTGGCTTCAGATAGCTGGCAGAATTGAAAACAAAGTGGCTTTGTGTTTTAATCATCCCTCCCGAGCCCCTAAAGTTGATGTTGGGCTGAAAGTTCCTGAGCTGAGGCAGGCTGGC
This sequence comes from Pterocles gutturalis, assembly GCF_000699245.1. Lineage (NCBI taxonomy): Eukaryota > Metazoa > Chordata > Aves > Pterocliformes > Pteroclidae > Pterocles > Pterocles gutturalis. Next base: position 95,780 of record NW_010100169.1, read on the forward strand.
AGGAGCCAGTGGCCGGGATAAGCTGTTTCCAGCCCTGAGTGGGGACATGGCCCAATATCTCACCTGAAATGAGTTGAGAACACCCCTTCCACTGGGGCAGTAGTTTTGATAGATTGCAAGAGATTTAACCTCACAGCTATACCTGTGACGTATAGAAAAGCTGCTTTTTGCTGTTTTGAAATTGTATTGGATATCATTTTTTTCTCTCCCTCAGCAGTCTGAACAATTGGGCTCCTGGTACTAAGCAAGCACGGCTTTTATAGGAAGAGGAATACAACAAATAACTCCCATAAAGGTGTTTGCAGTTTTCACTATAATTTCAAAAATACCATTTCCCACATTGACACAGAGGAAGCTCACAGTGAGGGGGGGAGGTTTTACAGGTGCCAAGTCATGCAGTGACCCCCCCAAAACACAGTTGTGTGACTGCAAGAGCGGTGAGTGCTGTACGGGGCTTGCGCTAGTAGGAACCTGATAGCCAACCCCTCCAACTTTTCTGTTCTGGGAGAGATTACGAGTTTTGAGCAAAATCCTGGGGGTAATCCTGCAGGATTCAGCCATCAACAGCTGTGCTCACCACAGACTCCTCTGCAGGCCTTTTCTGTAAGCAGCTGTTATCCACACGCTGCTCCATGCTGGGGCTGATCCGTGCTACTCATAAGACATAAATTGCAGTTGCCTCCGTGTCCCTTATCATCACTTCATATTTGGAGTGATGCAGAAAATAAGGACACCCCAAGGGGTATGTGTCTCACGGCAGCATCCTCAAGAAAGGTAGTTTTCTGGGGAGCTGGTGAATGAGCCACGTAATTGCAGCTGCTCTAAAGGAGGTCTCGGCTCCAGTTTGAGGCTGCGGGAAAGGTTTCTTACCTTAGCTTTTCCCTTAAAGATGGGAAAACTGTGGCACAAAAGAGCTGTAAGAGAAGGGGGGTTAGATCTCTGTCACCTCGGAAAGGAGATTAGCAAAGGGAGCTGTCAAGTGAGCATGAGATATCCTCTGCACATGCTGTCATGCTAGATGCCAGAGGGACATTCCTGGCTCCTTGGTGACTGCTGCTAGCAAGACCTCAGCCTGGTCATGGATTTTCTGAGTTTCAGTTTGTAATTGCAAAACCCACCAATTATTTTTTTTTTCTCTCTCTCATTATTTCCTTCTCCTTTCCTCCTGCTTCTCTCTTCTCTTCCTGCTCTCCCGTCATGCCTGCTTCTGCTGCTGGAGTCCACAAGGGGATTCGCAATGCCGAAGAACCTCCTGCTCGTGCCGAGATTTTACTTGCGCTTGCCTACTGCCTACCTGAGATACACCCCTTCTGAAAGTATCTGAAACACAAAAAGAAAAACTGGTTTAGTCTGCACTTGAAAGCAAATTCATAGCCTGTTTTAATCTGTATTAAAAGCACACTAGCTACCCTTGAATAAAACCAAGTGCTGACAAACTCATTTTCTAGAATAAGGGTATCCACATTTTGGCATGAATAAGAGGACTATTACGGATGAGCTCCATGTGCAGACAAGTTAGTACAGCTAGCGAGGGCTGAATAGGAGCCGAGGCATGACTGAGCCTCATAATTAGACCTAGATTAGGCTTTTGCCGGAGGGGAAGGCAAGGCAAGACAAGACAAGCTCTGAACTCCTATCGTCGCCTGTAGTGTTTGAACACAGACATTCCTCGCTGTCCCAGGGAATACAGCCACGCCAAGCCAGGCTGGAACGAAGCCCCGTTATCTCTACAGGCTGATGGGGCAGGTGCGGGCTTGTGCTGGGCTGCGCTCTCTTGTGTGACCAGCTCAGGTTTTCTCCACAGCCACTCCTCCAGGAGGGTTTGGGGGGGCCCTCCACAGCCACTCCGCCAGGAGGGTTTGGGGGGGCCGCCAGAGCTACGCAGTAATGGGGAGACCTGGAGCAGTGGAGGTCCCCTATTTCATGGTGGTATGGGCACCTGAGGCCCTTGAACCACCTCTGGAGAAGTTGCTCCATCCTCCCCTTGAGCTTGAGCCCCAGACATTGTGACCTTGGCCCAGTGTAGGTCTCCTAGAGCTACCCCAGAAGTAATAGCAGGTGAACCCCAGCCTCCCTGTGTCTGAGGTGCCATCAGAGACCTGGGGTCATCACGCAGTGATGTGACCAGGGACCGCAGCCTGCTGGGGGCACACCGCTGCTCTTAAACACCGGTGGTGCCTCTGTGTTTGATTGACAAGAGATCCAGTAGGTCCTTGCTGCCTGTGCACTTCTGTGGCTGGGGGCATGCCAGCGCCGCCTGCTTTAGGCGCTGCTTGCTTGAGCTTTGGCGGTGGTGCAGCCATAGCAGATAGGCAGGTTTCAATCTCCAGGCATGCCTGGGAACCGGGCTGTACCGGTGGCAGTGCTAGCCCACTGCTGTGGCTCTGACTGCACAGCACACACCGTTTCTCTGCTACTGTCATTTGCCACTATAGTTTTGGGGCTTGTGTGCAGTTAAGAGGGAAAAGACTGTGCACCACACGAGCCTTGTGTGCTTGCCTGCGCCTGTGTCCAGCTCAGCACAGCCTCTGGGGGCTGAGGGTCATCACGTGTTGGTTGCCTGTGCCCTCAGTCCAGGTGCTGAGTGCCCAGCGTTCCCACCTGGGCTCCGCAATGGCTTGGGCTTGCAGGGGGTGCATGGTGTGGGAGCAGCCCTGTTCGTGTCTTTGGAGTCCAGTTTCTAGTGTGCAGGGGCAGCTGTGCTGCTGGGTGTTCATAATCAGCGTGTCTCTGTTGTACCCAGTGGTGAAGTCAAGGTTAGGTCATATAATTTCTGTTGGTCATCATAAACTGCTAATTTTGATTAAACAGTCATCTCCAGTGCAGCAGGCTGGTCGTGTACCTGTAGATTAGACACTGTGAAGGATTTTCTGATCTCTCTCGTGTCTGTGGGCAAAGAATCATTGCAGATGGGAAAATATTTCTTGCAGAAATACTGGTTCCAGGTTTGCTTTTAGCTGTGTGCTAAGCCTCCACACAGACTTTGGACGAAGTTAACTGGGTGATACTTAGCTCAGTGCATTCTTTGTAAAATCTTGAACAAACCAGAAAAGATTGTCAATAGTAATCGTGGTGATTAGATTAGATCACTTCAGGGTTTCAGCCTCCCCAGAGTAAACATCTGCTTTCAATACCATAAATAGCAAAGTGCTGCACTTTAGGCAAACTTGGCGTCAATCCAAGGGAATGTCATTGTTTACTGCTTTTCCTATGTATCTTCCTTTGCTTTTCAATCTATACCATGCTGTACTTCTGTGTGTACCCTTCTTTTGTTTTTTTTTCAGCCATGTAGGAGTATGCATTGTGGTTGCTCAGTATTGAGTGCTTCTGTTGCTTGTTATTGAATGCTAGCTCTGGTGTCATTCCAGTTAAGCTCTATGTACCTTTTTGTCTTTGAAAATCAATGGAGAACAAATTAAAAAAGAACTAGTTTTCGAGGTACTTTTCATTGAAGAAAAAAAAAAAATCCATTTGTGTCTGCTCATGATGAGAAAGGTTTCTAGGGAGGCCGGTCTGGGAGACAATATATGGCTTGTGCTTTTAATAAACATCAAACACCATTTTTTCCTTTAGAAAACCTTGGGTGCTTCATAGCCACTCACATCTAAACAGAAAAACAACATTCTGGGGTATTGTTTTGTTTACAGCAGATGTTGCCTTGTGCTAAAGAGTCTTGATTTGCAAAATTCCCCTGAGATCTTAGGGAGAAATATGTAAGATTAGCTATCACAGGCCGTGTGTGCTGCAGGTGTGGTGATACGTGTAGAAGGAACCACATGAGGTGGCCTGTTGCTAGTACCTTTCTGTTGGGAGTGAGGGGTATGGTTCAAGATATGCGATGATAGCTGGAAAAATCAAATTACAATAAGTTCAGACTCCTCGGGGACTTGGGAAGATGCTGAGGTCCTGTTTGTTTAAACCCTACAGTGAGCTGGGAGCCTTGCAGAATTGGATTTGCCAAAGAAGGTTTGCTTAAGTTCCCTTAAAACAGGGGGGAAAAAAGAAACATACTGAAAATAATTGAGTTTCTGGTACTTTAAAAGCTTCTTAATGTTCTTCAAGTTCTTTTTTTCTGCGAAAGGATGTCCTTTTGATTGCAGTTCAGGCTTAGCAGAGTACAGTACATCTTGCCACAGAATGAGTAAATGAGCTCTGTTCTGCAGCTGCTATTGAATGACGATGTTGGAGCATGCCTTGGCTTATCAGTGAAGGCTGCCTAATGTATTCCACCCAGCCTACCTGAGCGTGCTCTGCAGCAGCAAACCCAATTAACTATTTTCATACCCACTGAACGAATGGTTTTAGTAGTTACGGGGGTGCTTTGTTTTATAGTATTTCAGTAAGACATGCCAGAGCATGCACTGGCCATTTCTTACACACCTCTGTTGCTCTCTTCAGCCCAGAAAATGCACCAGGAGCTTGCCACAGCACAGTCTGGTGAGGTGGCTCATGAGCAGAGTGTGGCTCATTAGCTTTACATTCATTAGTTTCTAAAAGCCTTCTGAATCAGATTTGGGGTCATGAGGAAGAGATTTACAGTCTATCCTACCAGTGTGACAGAATGTTCCTAGTCAAAAAAAGAGAAAATGGGCCTCTCTGGACCATTCTAAGGGGTTTTATTGTTTAGCTGTTGTTTTTCAAGATGCCTCAAACTATATGGCTTTGTGTTTTGTCTGTTATCTTCAACTCAGTCCTCCCACAAAAAGGCAAATACCTGCTTTTACTGAATTATTAACAACAATAGATGGAGCTTACGTATCAATGAAAATTATGGACGTTTCCCAAGGCAATTGATTTAAACGGAGTTAAATTTAGTGGAAGCTTCTATTGGTGTAATGAATGCTCATTACAGAGCTTAATGTGCTTTTTAAGGGCTTGAAAACCTTCTCAGTAGGGAAGTCAGACTGCTGTTTTCCAGCAGAGGCACAGATGCTGTACCATGGCACTGCTGTCACTACACCCATATCCCATCGCTACGCCCAAACATTTCTCTTTAACCTTGTGTGTTTTTCCTTCTTGCAGAAGACCACCTGCCAGCTGGCTTCCCGACCATTGACATGGGCCCGCAGCTGAAGGTGGTGGAAAAGGCCCGCACAGCCACAATGCTCTGTGCTGCCAGCGGTAACCCTGATCCCGAAATCTCCTGGTTCAAGGACTTCCTGCCTGTCGACACTGCAACTAGCAATGGGCGAATCAAGCAGCTCCGCTCGGGTAAGGTAGCAAATCAAGTAAGGCTTCCTTGCCTCCTCACTCTTCCTCCCTATTCTCTTACGTGCTGCTATTATTTTTTCCCATGATGCTGAAATGCAATTCTAAACCCAAATGTCAATTTGATTTGAGCTTGTTTCTTTTACAATATAAAACCAGTTTTTGGAGCTGATCCTCTCTGGCAGGATATTGTGGCTTGTTAAAAGGAGACATTAGCGTGGACATGCCTTTTGGAACACCACCTGGATTCCTTCTTCGATAGACCGTCTTGACATTGCCCCAAATCCTTGGTAGGCTCTGACATTTCACTACCAACTCAACAGGTCTCAGATACTTTTAATGGGAGCACAGGGCAAATCAGGACAATGGGATATTGGTTGACATATTACAATCAGTGGTCAAATACTACTTTGCTCCTTACAGAGACTCTGCAAGACAATATTCTGCTTTCTGTGGAGATCTTTATCGTTCTTGCCGTGTGATACCACAAGAATAAAGAAAAAAAAAATCCAAGAAGCAGCAATTCTGTGGATTTCAAAGGTGGACATGGTTTTGAAATATACCTTTTCTTCTTGAGTTTTTTGTTTTGATGAGCCAAACACTAGCTTTTTAAATACAGGTGGTTGGTTCTTGTGGGTGGCTAAGAATGCACTAATTTCAGCAAGGAACTCTTGTTTTTCTGCTGCACTGTTCAGTCTCCCAGGACTGTAAGGCCCATTAGAGAATTTAGGAAAATAAAACATTGCTTTATTCCCTGATGAAGTGCAGCTCCCCAGCATGAATTGCAGTGACTATTCAACAGTGCACAGCAGCACTACACAGCAGCTTTAGTCTGGGGAAAAAAAGCCCACAGTACCCTACAGGAAGTACAGAAGGGAACAGAGCAGGAACAACTTTGGTCTAGAAAGGTCTCATGCTTAAATAAGAGGCAAACTGTCTTGCCTGGCCATGATGTATCTCTGGGCACTCAAAAGCTATTTGTTATGAGTGCTGCTGCCAGGGCAACACCGTCTTCCTCCTAGCAAGGATCAATGTCTTGACACATTTCCCCATAGCAGGAGCCCTCTGCATAAATCTGATGACGCTTGGATGATAAGAAGTAGGCTTGTACTTGGGGGAGTGGGTAATGAGACATCGCTCTCATCAAAAATAGAACCTAGCCTGACACTCCTCATCCCACCTTGATGTACCAGTGAGTGCTAATTATACTAATGCATTTATAGCTTATGAAATTTCCCAGTGACCTTTAGCTTATCTCCCCCACAACATGGTTTAATCTTGATCTGTTTGTGCTGAAAGAAAATATCACACTTGTTAATTATTCTGAGAAGCTTTAGGAAGCAGCAATAGGGAAGTGTGCATGGATATGTTTCACTTCATTGCTGACTAAATCAGCATCAGAAATTACCATAAATGAGCAGCAAGGCAGCTCCTGATGCACTTGCTGTACATTCTCCAGCCTCCTTTTCACAGGCACTTGGCTGCCTCTCTACCAGCTGCTTCACAAGTTTAGTAAGATAGAAAGTTTAAAAACAAACTAGTAAACCCTGTCACTGTGTCCAAGTTTTGCTTCCTATTCGCTGTTCTTAAGCAACATCTCAATTGAATATTTCACTTGGGATTCCAGCTCTAGAGCTGGCTGCTTGCTGAAGACACAGTAATTACCAAGGGAGGTGTCAAGGGAACCTTTTAGAAATCAATGAGCAGCACACATCCTTAGGCTTACGAAAGAAATTGATTAGCTCTTTAATGTAGTAAGGGAGGTTTCCACAGCTCAATTCAAGAGACTTCCAAATATGAGTGAAGTTTTATTTTGAGGGACCTCATGATACGATTCCAAGGCTCACCAAAACTCTGCTCCACCCTGGCATGAGTGGGAAGCAAGAAGTTTACCACTTCTTATGGGCCAGAGATTCAACCCCTGCTCACATTTTTGTCTTTTTCCTATATTTGTAGTTGATATAAAGTAGGGCTTGGACTTTGAAGTGCCTCAGTCCCACTCACCTGACTGCAGTCACCCTGTGCGAGCGATGTAGTGGGGTCGGGCCATCTCTAATCCTTTCTACAAGGTGCTAATTGAGCTCTCTAGCGGTACAGCATAGTGGGGCAGAGTTGTTTTCCAAAGAAAAGAGTATTTAAATAGATACCTCATTATATGGGAGAGTTTAATAGTTTGCAAAGTCTCTGCTCCATTAAGATCGTATCTTACAGCTAGGCTGGCATATCTGCATGAATGTCAGTTTATACTATCTCAATCTAAATATACGCTCATTTAATTTCACTTAATTAAAACCCAATAAAAGCTAGACAGATGTAATATAGTTAAAATAGCTACAGCACGGTGTGAGCCCAATATTGCACAATATAGAGTGTCCGACCTTCGATGAGTGCATAATATATTATTATTCAGATGTACTAAATATAGGTCATAAAGGTCAAAGCAGCTTCGGAGTCTGACTTAGAGAGGGAGTTGAGGGATTATTTCATTTCTTCAGGCTCCAAGTGTGGAATAAATAGCTAGAGGTAAAGAAGCAGCATGCTTGGGAAAGGTGCTCTCTTCTGACACTCACAGTTATGTGGGCTGGCAGTGCTCTGTGGGCTTCAGGCAGGTCTTTGAACTTGCATGCAGTCAGATCATGTGCCCAAGGGGGCCTGAACATCAGTTTCTAGAGATCTGTTCATCTTCTGTCAAGGCACTAGAGAGTTTGTGGTTTAAGACAACCAATCTTATGCTCTTTGAACCCCAGGGGACCAGTGTCTTTGTCAGGAGCAAATACACAGTTTATAACTCTGCCCTGTATCCTACCATCCTTCATTTACTAATTATATCTGTGTGTGTGTATGTGTGTTTTTCACATTAGTCAGCATAAGTCTTAACAGAGGGCTTTTTTTCCCCTTTCTCCCCAACATAGCTTTTTCCTCCTGAGTAATGCTTAATTATTTTTTTAAGTCCAGCTCTTGGGTAGTTTTGCCAGTACGTGTTAGGCTAATTGCTCCAGAGATGAGAACACAAATAAATACAGGTTTTCATCTCCATTATCACAGATCAAGGCAAAAGCAAGATCTCTGACTCATGCTGGTTGTAGCAAAATTCTCCCTTGCTCATCTTGCTAATCCTTCCCACCTCTTGTGGAGAGGCTGCATTTCTACAAATGCAGTGACTCAGGACAGCTCCCTGTTCTGCCCCAGGGTCGTGGCTTCAGTCATTGCCTGTCGGTCATTGACACAGGATCTGAGCCCCCCTGTGGGCTGGGAAACCTCCCCAGCATGCGAACTCATTTAAAACCAGTTTGGCTGAACTGATTTTAAAACTGTCTGGACATTGTAGTATTGCCGGTGATGTACATATGAGTTCTGGCAGCAAGGGTCGGTGCTACACGTCTAACCATGTTTTAAAATTTGTTGATGATGTGACAGAACCTCTCTCAGTATAGATCAATTTGTACTGATGCTTCACAGTTCTTCTGCAAAGATTCTCGGATCACAAGCTCCTGAAGACTTCAAAACAACTCTGATGGTATTCGTACTCTAAAAGCTCTTGAATGCTTCCAATGAGTTTCAGAGTTGGAGAATTGCTCTTCCACCTTGCTCTTCAGAAAGTTATGAACAAAATGTCAAATTAGAATAAATAACTATTCTGAATGTTAACATACAGATATCTTTGCTTTGTAAGGAAACTCCAGAAATTCACAGAGCATTGCCATCTTTCATCTAGTAGAGAACTTGGTCTTATGAAAAGCATAATTTTCTTTTAATCACCATCAATTAACTGAGTTATGGAACCATGCCCTAGACCCTAGTGTGGCTTTCAGGCAATTAACTGCAAGTAAAATATCAGAGAGGGCTCTGCAGGTGACTTCAGTCACTCTCTGGAAAAGTGTAGGTGCCTCTAACAAAGGAGCAGTGGGAGCAGGCTCACCAGATCATCTTGCTGCATTTATGCACTCAGAGTTGTCAACAACTGTTTCCATTTCAGTCTTGATCCTATAGGTAGAAGCACTACTTATTTGGAAACAAAACAAATGCCCAGTATACACAGACAAAACCAAAAAGAGGTCATGCCTATCCCAGTGAAATGGCAGTGACAGCTGTATCCTGCTTCACTGGTAACACCAGCAGTCAGTACCCAGCAGAAGACATTCAGCTCCTGACAGGAAACAGCTTTGAGTCCAGACATCAGATGGGCATCGACCTCGGACAAGATGTGTGAGGACAGCCCAAAAGAATGGGGATTAGGGAGTGTTATCCAAAAGGATCAGGAAACCCAAACAAGGATGGGCGCTCTCTCAGAGAGAACTGGCTGGACAAGGGTTGAAGCAATATCGTGACCAACCAATTGACAGCTGGAGTTTTATATCCTGGAAGAACCTACACTGCACAACCTGGTCTTGCTTTGTGAGGCACACACAGCAGTGATGGCATCCACACAGACTCCCAGTTGCAACTGGTGCCAAACAACCAGTCTCTTTTGTAATACTTTTACTTCTGAAAATAGTTTCCCCTACAAGTGCTGAAAGCACTGTCGGAGTTCTCTAGGATTCGTTCTTGCACTTCAGTACTGCCCAGTTGCGCCCTACAAGATAGCCTTGGTTTCTGTTTGATGTTGCTTTGGAGTAATTTTTTTGGTGGTTTAGGTTCCTCCAAGAAAGTGGATAAGTGTTGATAAGTCTGGGGTGAGTTTGTGTCAGGAGAGTGAAGTCCCTTCTCCAACAGAGCCTCTCCTCCACACTGGGAAATACTGATGCAAATAATCCCATGGGGTTTTCCAGTGTATCATCCTATGTTTTGCCTTGCCTTGGACGCCTGGCTGCATGCTCCCAGTACACAGAGGATGTCAGGGTCGGCATTCGTTCCTGACCAAAGTGAATGTGCGGGGTGTTATTCAGTGTCTGTTATCACGAAGGGGAAATAATCACTCCTTCCTTAATGAGCATTTCAAACCTTTCAAGCCATACATGGAATTGAGTTTAAAGTTTGATCTTGGGATGCCCTTTGCATAAAGCAGCCTGGTGATCAAAGGACACATGTTGGCCTCAGTAACCATTCAAGTGATGGCACCTCCGTTACTTGATGGACTCTTATGTTGGCACTCTGGGGCTATGTGCTGTGGTTTGGTCTCTTTGAGGGACACCCTGAAAGGACAACAGCCAGAGATGTGTTTTCATATGATATGAAGGATGGATGCAAACTTGTATTTCTTCTGGATGAGGAACTTTGGGGTCCAACAGAAAAGCCTTGTGTACTCTCCATAACGGTGTCCTCTGAGTGAAGAGTGAATGTCTTAACTTTGCAAAGGTGAGAGAGCCCCAGAACAAACACTGTGCTAAATACAGCAAGCCTCTATGTTGCTCCCACAAGGGCTGGCTTACATTTGGAGGCCAGGAGGATTGGGATTTAATGCAGGAAAAAATCAGCTGGTCACACGTTTTAGGGAATCTGCTTCAAGTATGTAGTTGCTCCTAGAGCTCTGTGTAGACAGTTGCGTATTAGAGAAAGGGTTTAGCCTCTGCAGGGAGCAGATTTAAAGATTTGCTGGAAATCTTTTCAGTTCTAGGGCAAAACAACAAACTCTATTTCAGCCAGATGAGAGAGAAGGAAGTCCTGGGTTTTGCCCCTTGGGCTTGTGCTCAAAGTCATTGCACCGTTCCCGTGGGAAGTGACACACTGTGGTGATGCTTTTCTTAACTCTGAGAAGTGTGGAAGGGGACGGGGGTGGGGTGGGTGAGGGGGCAGGGCCTAGACCAAACAGAACAAAAATGTCACTTGGCAAACTTTCCAAACAGGCAAAGAGAAATAACCCTGTTTTCCATGGCTGTGCTATTCCATGCGAGTACCTCTGGGTAGAACTGTTCTGTCAAGGGTAGCGGTAGATAAATAAGCAGCAGATTTATTATTGCAAGGAGAGAGATTACCCACAACTTCAGTGACTGCAAGATCTTTACTGATGCTTCAGTCATCTGTGGATAGAAAATGTCAGAAAATATAACCAGACATAAAGTTAAAATGGGGTAATGTCATCTTGGCAGAGGAAAATGCTAAAATGAGTAGTTTGAATTGCTGCTTCTGCTTAGAGAAAGGACTCTGCCTAAAGGAAGGGTAGTTAGGAAGGAAAAAGAATAAGTATAAATATTGTAATTACTGTTTAAGAGGCAAGTTAAACATGCTTAAAATATGCCTTCTTTGTATTTACAGAAATTCTTTTCTGTCTTTCTTTCCCATTGGGTGATCATTGTTGTGGATAATGGAATGAGCTGTAGTTCTGAGATACACGACACTCTTGTATGCATACTGGTATTTATTAATCAATACACTGAACATGATTTGACACACTGTGTCCTGTTTAACCCTGTTTTTCTGTCTGTTTAAACTCCTCAGTTTTCTTTGGTAAGTGCTTGGTATTCAGATCCTACAAATCTGCATAAAACCAACACATACCATGACCTGCCTACAGATTCGATCTGCATGAATCCCTCCCTTATACTAACAGCCTTCATATGTGCAAAATAAGACCAAGGGGACAAAAGTGGGGATTAGAAGGGTGCCCTGCCAATTTGCCCAGCTGGAGCATCTCCCCTTCATTTACGCTTCATTACTGATTGTGCTCTGAACTCAAGAAAGACACTGACCAGTGGATCCTCCACTTGCTAGACATATTGACCTCATAAACCAAACCTTTATAGATCATTGCAACAGGATAACTTAACCTCACTCCCAGAGAAGCCCTCCTTGTAAGATACTCTTCATTATAGCATGTAAAATTATCTCCAGTGCCTTATAAAGAGGGTAGAGATTCCTTTCTCCAGCTAATATCCAAATTAGGCAGGAACGACAGAGGTCTGGCTTAGCATGCCATTGTTACATTACCAGAAACTACTTCATTTTGAAATATTTCTGTATATAGAGTTAATTCTGCATGACACCAGTTTCTTTGCCAGAGGGAACCTGATGCAAGAGTTACGCAAATGCGGAGAATGGCTAAAAACTGATTTGTTACACTCTCCCCTTAGTTTAATTTCTTTAAGTGAGCGGATTTTGTCCCACTGGTCATTCTAACCTCAAAGCAAAATTGCACCTGGTGCCCACAGCCATGCGCTTTCTACCCCTCCTGCCCGGCACCCTCACGGTCGCACAGCCCTCAGGACACCCTCTCCTTGTTCTGTATGAGGAATGAAGGGGCACTGCACCATCTCCCCAACGTGTCCTCCATCACCTGCTTGAACAGTGGTGTGGGTGAATGCAAGGGGTGAGGCCAGCCAGCAGCACCACCTCGGCAGCTTAGTTCAGCCCCCATTCATGAGGGTGGTGGCTTTAATGGCAAGATGCAGGGCTGGATGCTGCACTCCTGGAAGTGATGAGCTTTACTAACCTCCTGAGAGTGTCACTTTGACTTTTATTGCACATCAGTTTCTTTTTGTTTATTTCTGTCGCGCTAATACAAATTCTAGCTTTAAAAAAACTTTCTGCTTTTTAGTTATAATTTTCTTCCTTTCCTCTTTGTACTAATGCTTCTCTCTAATCTTATTTGCATTCAAATTACCTCACCAGGTGGTACACCGATCAGAGGTAAGAATGCTGAAATGTGCCTCCAGTTGTCACATCACTCCATCTCCTGTCTGCCTTGTCCCTTCTCCTCCGGTGTTTCTCATCTCCAGCTTTTACTCTCAGCCCTAACTCTGCCAGCGCTCTTGCTCATCTGCACTCTCCCACTAGTGTGTTTATTTTGGTTGGGTTATAGCCTGTTTTCTTGTAGACTCATCCATTGCGATTTTGCACTTTTGAAAGGGGGTTATTCAACGGAAAGTTTGCAAACTGGAAAATGGTCCTTGGTCTCTGCCACGGGAGGGTTGACGTCTCCTGCAGCTCCTGCAAGTCTCTGGACTTCCCGCGCAGTTGTGGCCCCTGAGGTTTTGTGTCTAGGGGGTTTTAGATGGATTGCTTTGGTGTAAGTGTAAGGAGGTAACATTTTCACAAGAGAACAGTCTAATTCTTCTCTGCTGCTGCTGATGGGCATGAAACTGCAATCAGAGGAGGTAAATTCTCAAAAGTTTGAGAAAATCCGGATCTGGCATAAGGAGCACTTTTGTTTGTGTTCCTCATGTGTGCCTTTCAAGTGTGCTAACCCTCCGATGTGGCAGCAGAGTGGAGAACCGCTGCCCCAGACCCCCCTTTCTGAGCCAGACATGCCGATGTTGCTTTGCAGCACAGAGGTGTGTTTTAAATAGATGAATCAGAAGCACATCTGGCTGCTTTAAGCCTTCGTTAATTAAACCCACCCCTGATTTGACAGCCCAGTGTGCGCGGTCCTTGGCTAGTTTTCACAGCCTATATGCACAAGTAATGACTTTCCAATTGAGTGTTGTCTCTTCCAGCCTAGACACTGAAAGCTGTCTCTTTAGATTAACTTTAGTGTGTTAATTAGTGTTACATGCTAAGGCCCTTTTGAATTCTCTTGTGATTTTGGTTACCCCTGTTGACTGACCCCTGGATTTCTCGACAGAATGACTACCACCTACAAATCAACACAACCCCATTTGTTCAGTTTTCCTCTTCTCCCCTCTCCTCCTCCTTTTCCCTGAATCACTGCTGGAAGTTAATAATCTGACTCTCTGGAACTGGTTCTGTTGCTGGGGGTTAATGTTTTCAGCTCCTGTTAAGTGATTTTAGAGTAAATGTGAATTGCCGTCTGATGCACATTTGCATTAAGTTGCCTCTGTAGCAAATCTGGGTCAGGGAAAAAGACTGCAAACCTTTTTTGATATGAATGGGCTTATATATCTGTCATTCCTCCCTTTGGAACGCTGGAGATTGACAGCTGTGATGTTACAAGCTCCTTAAACTATTTCTTCATCTCCTATTTCTACTGCAAATCCTAAAATGAAATGACACATTGAATGCTAACTAGCGGAGCGCTCTGAGCTCCCAACCGTACACACCGAGTACGCAGCCATCCCGGGGCCTCCCCGCACACTCGCTGCACGCCCGCCCTGTCTGATGACATTAGTGACTCAGCACCAGAACCGTGTGGATGCTCCATACGTCCTGCTTGGGATCCGAACGCATCTCTGTGAAAAGAACCATCCATCTCATAAAACATAAGTTCCCCGCACCCCCACCCCCCCTTCCCACCCCCGTTTGAGTCCTGGTGAGGTATTTTAAGAATGTTCTTGACATTATTTAAAATATATGTGTCCTGTTTGAATGTCAAAGATGACATTTCTGTGAGAGCAAACAGAAGCCACGTGCTGCTCTCTGGCTTCTCCCAGAGGATTTCTGTCAGTCTAATGCCTTTTATTTAAAACGGAGGTCATTGAATTTCTAAAGATAACAACAGATTAGATGAAAGTGCTTTTGTGATGGTGAGGTTGTGTCCATGTAGAAGTGACTGTTCTGCCGTGTTCTATACCCAGCTGCACTCTTGTTCCTCATTAAGGTAAGTTTGATGCTTTGGAATCCATTAATTTGGTCTGAAAGGAAGGGTGAACTAATGACTCTTAATGAACCCTTTTGGTAATAATGTTTTGGGGGGAAGGGGTGGTTTTGGTTTGATTTAATTGCTGCTGTGACTGTGTCGCTAGGAGTTGTGTGTCTGGAGTACTTGGGAGGTTCAAGCCTTATCCAAGGCATTTGTGCTGGAGCAGTGGAGAACCCACCCGCAGGGAGCAGCGTGTGGTTAACAAGAGGACAACTTGAGAAATTCTACCATGCACCCCTCCAAATAGGAGGAGATTTTTCTCTCTGAACACCTCGTTTGACCTTACACCCACATAATTGGTCCTTTCTGTCCAAGAAATCTCTGGCTTCCCTGAAATGGGAGGAGCTCCCATCTATAATTCAGAATCTCAGTTTGTAACTTCACTCTTAACTGCTCTGGGACTGCCCCAGGTTGTAATTTAATCTTGAAATCCCTGTTGGTTCATCAGAAAGACATGGAGCTGGCAGATGCCCATCAGGTTAGGCAATAGTTGTCTTCTTAAGGTGACCCACAGATAGTATCAGCAAGTCCATGTTTAAGCAAGTCCTGCCCCATTCTTAATTTCAAAGTAGAATATAAAATGTTCATTTCCAGCATTTCTCAGGAATTGAACTCACTCAACCTTTTGTGAAACCTGGCTGCATTTTCCTGCTCCGGGCTGTAAGAG
Organism: Pterocles gutturalis; assembly: GCF_000699245.1. NCBI lineage: Eukaryota > Metazoa > Chordata > Aves > Pterocliformes > Pteroclidae > Pterocles > Pterocles gutturalis. The sequence continues at coordinate 111,127 of NW_010100169.1, forward strand.
AGAGCAGAGCACGCTTGTGTTTCTGGTGGGTGCTGGAGTGAACAGGCATTAGATCAGATGCGCATGAGGAGGTAAAGAAATGTCGTCATCTCAGGCATTATCCTTCTCCAGTGAGATTTATTTGTTACTTTTCTGTCACCACAGGAAATATCTGACGTTCCTATACATAAGAGTATTTCTTCCCTGCAGATGTCAGCATAGCAGAGGTCTGTCTGAATTAACTTTAGATCAGCTCACTTGGGTGTCAGAAGCTGTCTGTCTGGGAAGCCAGGTGAACACCCGCACCGACTCCTGTGTAGCTGCAGCTAAACCTTTCCCAGTCCTGAGAGAACTAGTTTAAATATAGCTCCAGTATTTCAATGCTATCCTGTGAGCTGGAGTCTAATGCTATCCAAACTGATTAGAGGAAGCTAAAAGAATTTTGCTGTCTCTTTTGAGTATGTTGTTGTACATTTGATTGCATTTTGTATATGATAGGATTTTCTTCCTGTTTCTTGAGCTTTCCAGTCACCAAAAAAAAAATTTTAAAAAAAATAATAAAAAAAAACAATTTAAAAATGAGAAGATATGCTTGCAGGAGCAGACAGTAGACAGTGTTGGGGAGGTTCACAGGGGTGGTGCCTGGACATGTTTGTAATGCCATGTTTCTTACTGTCGGGATTCAGATTGATTCATGTCCCCTTAGAAACACACAGAGACATTACTGTGCATTTGACAGTGCTGTAGTTTTGCTTCTGATGCAGAGTCCCCTGAGATTTCCTTTACCTGCCAGTGAAAGATCAGAGCATCCTGAAACTCCGCTGTCTAAGAGGAGACCTCTTCCTGCCGAGCACATTGGGTCTCCTCTCCTCCCTCTGTGCCCAAGTCTGGCTCGGTGGCAGTGGTCGAGTGCCATCAGCAGCTGCCTCTGGTGCACAGGAGAGTGATTTCTCAGCAGTGCTGCCATCCAGAACAGGCCCCTCGCATGCCAATCACCGGCCTCTCAGGCATAATGACCATAATGAACACTAACAATGAAAATATATTTGTAGTTATCTTGTTTTGCATAATTGGCAGTGCTGATGGCTGGTGGAGGCTAGGTGCAGTCCTCTGTAACAGCTGGGAGATGCTGCTGTTATAAATGACAAAAAACAGTGAATATAGGAAATGCTTATTTTCATTATTAGTGACTCTTGCGTGGTTTTGATGTCTTTCAGTTTTTCACAGCTCCCACGACAAGCATTTGTCATCTCAGGCAGCAGCCAGACCGTCAAAAGTCCAACTCCCTCAATGTCAGGGCTTCACAGCCTCTCTTTTTCAACCAGATTCACATTTATGGGTCCATGTTTGGTCTGGGCTTGCCCCTGGCCCTCCTCCACAGCTCACCAGGTTCTATTAGGAGGATTTGTCTCCTCTTGGAGGGAATTTTTAGCAGAAGGGGGATTGGGACCCACAGCTGAGCACTGTCTGAAGGGGTGACTAAGAACACTGCTTCAGGAGCAGTCAGGCGGTGTTTCTGTGGAGGAAGTTTGTGGGAGTCAGGAGGAAGGAGAAGGAAAGGATTTGTGGAGGCCACATGCTCTAGTGTGCAGGGTGGTCAAAATGTACCTGTTCCCTGAGAGGAAGGACCCTGGTCACGTAGTTGGTTCATTAACATCTGCGTTGCAAGTCCTTTCCTTAGAGGAGTGCTGTGACCACAGCCTGGTTCCCTGCCCCCTGGGTACTTAGGGGAGCATTTCACTCCGTGTCTAATTTTATAACCAGGACAAAAGGTCAGTCCCCACCTCTGAGCCAGAGGGACTGAGCCTGTGAATGCCCTGCCAGAGAAGTGGAGCTGCTACCACTGCTGGGAGTGGAGCTCTGACCTGAACAGACGAGGAAGAATGTTCAGCTGCGTGCGGTGCTCTCTGGGAGGAGAGCACAAGCACCCGATTAGCTACAGAGCAGGATTTCAGAGAGATCAACTTCTATGGCAGCTTGGAGCTTTTTACGTTTGGTTTGTCACCTAGGGAAGAGAGTGACAAGGCCTCCGTGGCACAACAGTCCCCAGCGCTACCAAGAAGCAGCCGTTATCAGGATCTGCCTTCCCGTGCTCTCTCTGTGCAGTGCACTTCTTAAATGCTTCTTCTAACCACTGTCACGGCAACTAATGATTCTGCCCGAGCACAAGTATATTTGAATAGATAAGTATCTTGGAGAGCTGCTAACGGGGATGCTGTCTGTGCCCGAGTTTAAAGAGCAAAAGAAAAAGCTAGGAGAGGAGGGAAGTGACTGGCAAGAACATAGCAGCACAGAGTAAAAAATCTGTAAGGGATGCTTGTCAGTCAGCAGGGCCAGCTCCTGCTCTCAGCCCCAGAAATCTCTGCCTTGTCACCATTCTCCCTGGCACTGGAGAGCAGCCAGGAGTTTTTCTCAGGAGCTGTCAGCTGTCTGATAAGCTGAGATGTGTTATCAGGAACAGATCTGAGCCGCAAGCGAGATCAACACGACATCGACATCGCAGTGTGCTGAGGAACGGCTGCCCCTCTTCCGCTGGAGGTCGAGTGGTGCTCAGCAGGGAGAGGTTTCGCTCTGATGTGCACGTACTGCTGCAGAGCCCCACGAGCTCCCAAACAAGCTGTTCACTGCTCCTCTCTGTACATATATGCACGTCCTGATGGTAGATGGTTCTCGTGCATCCACTGAAGCTGTGCCATCTGATTGCACATCAGGACTCAGCCATGCAAACGAGAATAAGGCACCTGGCACAGGAACACTCGAGGACTCCGTGTGAGAAGTCTGCAGTAACATCCTGTGTGAGCAAGACCTTACTCAGCAACTTGTGCAACATAAATCCCAAAGCAATGAATAAAAGTAAATCAGCCTTCCTAGCCCTGGTTAGCAGAGCCACAGATGATTATAAGATGAGATGCTGACAGGGCTAGGAATAGAAATCGAGTCCTTTGCACTTGTCAAAGTGAAGAATTCACTGCACTTTTGAGGGTCTTTGGATGCAGCTTCCATGAACCTCAGGGAAGGGAGCTACTCAGGACTCAGTTCTTCCTTTCCTGTAGCTCCTTGCATCCTTTCCAGGGGAGACTTGAACCCTTCAAGAGTGAATCTATTGCCTTTCACTGGGATGACTGAACTAGGGCCTGGAATATTTTACACTTATGGAGTTTTTCCCAAGGCTCAGATGCATTTATGTCTCCAGCTTTCTGATTCCAGCAATGTCTGAACTTCCTAACTTTAGTCATAAATCTCTGTACACTGAGAGACCCTACACTTGCCTGTATCCATCGCATAGTTGTAAGTTGTCCTTCAAGAAGACCCCTGTAGTCCCGCTGACTGCCATCAATTTACCGTGATCCTTTGCTTTCTGCTAGCTGTCAGCTGTGGTGTGGGATCTGTATGTTTGTCTAATGATGATTTATTGCAGTAACCGATTTCTTTCTGGTTCAGTTGAGAGGTTTACGTTAACTTCCTTCTGCTTCCTGGATTCTCGCTTCTTCCTGACATGCCATAGTTTGAATAGTCATCCCAACCCAGACAAAACCAGAATCCCTTCCCTGGGCAGTTTGCAGGCAGTTGCTGACACATGTTACATGTTTATAGTGTGATTGTAGAAATCAGTCTGCGCTGGCTGCAGAAGTGACGAGCAATAATAGCATGTAATCTGAAACTCCCTTCAGACTTCATTTTCTTCATCCTCATACGTTTTCCTCTTCTCTCTCCAGCACTGATGTTGAGGTCCCTAGAGCTAAAAAACAGTTTGACTAACCGACATTTAAGAGGCATGGTGATTGCAGGTATAAAGGGTATAAATACCAGTGATATGTATTAAATGGCTAGAAGGGGCATATAAAAAGGTATGTGTTCGTGGCAGAATTACCTAGGGATCTTACTTTTTTCTAAGGCAGTCGCCACTGCCTATCACCTGAAGCTGGCTCTGCTTTCAGCCCAGCCAGCTGATGAGGGCTACAGGCTAAATCAGAGACAGGCTTTTCCTTAGGGTGATGACATCCACTCTTTTTTGGGTTGTGGTTTGTTTGGTTTTTTTTTAAGTTTGGGTATGTTTTGCGGCAAACAGCTTTTCCCAGCCAAGCCTCATGCGAGCACTTAGAATGAACTCTGCAGCACATGAGTAACAAGCAGAAGTTAAGAAGGGGATAATATATGGTGAGTTCTAGGAAAATCTTCCTGACAGAGAGCATAACCAGGCTGTGGCATCAATTCTGTGAGGAAGCGGTGAAAGACCTATCACTCGGCACATTTAAAATGGGGTTGGACAGAACACAAGTACACTTATAACAGGGAGCAATCCTGCCCTGGCCCCCAGGGATGCACAAGATAACCTAATAGGTCTTTTCCATTTCTGGATTCTCTGATTCTCTGTGTCTTGTCAATGCTGGGAAGCTTCCTCCTGCTCCACTGCCTGTCATGCTGCTGTCTGCTTGAAGATGTTTTTCTCAGACAGCATGTAGAAATTCAGTGTTCTCCCTGAATGAAGCGGCAGTGCTCTGTAGGCTTTGGCCCGTGGGTGTCCGGAGAGTGCTGTGGCTAGGGAAAGCTGGCAGCTCCTTTTGTTAGTAGGTGGAAAGACTTCTGCAAACAAGCTTTATCTGTCTAGCTGAAGCCTCATTTCCAGCACTAATGCAACAATAGGGAGGGCTCTGTACATCATTTTTATTATATGGCAGAACCCAGGGAAGTTCATTTTTCCCCATGACATATAGACTTATGCTACAGTCTCAATTTATCCTTCTAAATAATGTAGGTGGCAGTGGTTGATTCACATTAGTTTTTCTTCTGTTCTGATGATATGAAAAACTGAGTTTGACCTCTGTGGCTTGAACCAGCAAGAAGTGAGAAAGCAATTTCACCAGCTATTCTCAGTGCCACTCTCAGTGGTCATTTTGAACCGTGGCAGGCAGAAATGAGTTCAAATCCTTACAAGCAAAGGGGTTAATGTTTTCTTTTAGTTCAGCATATGGTTTGTGAGCAGAGTTCCCTTCTTACAGGCAATCCTAACCAGCAGAATCTGAGCACTTGAAGGCACTTTAAAAATTATTCCCACATTGCCTGGGGGAAGCAGAGTGAGCACCAGCCGCTTCAGTGTCTGGCCAAGGGTGTTTGCTCCCGCAGTGCCAGCTTGCTGTCACCTGCATCCTACTTCTTTCCTTCTCTGTGTCTCCATCTTTTAGTCTGCATATGGGGCCCAGTTAGGGGAGTTTAAAGGCAGTTTTGCAGTTACCTGCACTAGGCAAGAAGCTGGATGAAGGACCAGGCTGCCAGGCCCAGGGGTGCTGGACACCAGTGGAATAGGCTGAGCAGATGAGAGAAAACCCCTTAGACTGCTGCTTGCTTCTACGTCACAGGCACTCCACAGGTTCCCCATGTAAATTACTTCTCTGTGTGCTCTGGCAATTATTGCATTTATTTAGATGTGCCCCTCATGCATCTGGCACTTTGGGGATGGGATCAGATCATGTCCGAAGGAAGATGCAGTCTGGGCTGAGCAGCTATTCCTGCCGCAGAGCTGGAGGAGCGGGCGCTGCTGAGACAAAGGGAGGGCGGCTCTCACATGAGTGTTGAGTGGCAAAATGGGCATATTGCTGTGGTGTATGTCTTTGATGTCTCACACTGAGTTTCTAATCTTTTTGTATCATGTATAATGAAATCTGAAAGGACAAGGAGATCACTGATGTGGAGAAGGCTGACGAAAGGCGAGGTGTTTTCTCGGAAGGGGATGTCTGTTGGAAGGAGGGGCGGTGAGGTGGGAGAGATGGGAGTCTGCCAGTTTCTGCAGGAAGGTCGCAATTTGTTGAGCATTTGTTAGGCTTTGTGTGCATCAGATAAGAAACAAACAGCTACAGTTAGTGCTTTGTGCTTGGCTGTTTTGATTAAAGGCTTATTAAAGGTCCTTTTATTAGACAGAGGTCCCATACAAAGCTGTAATTAATGTGTGTGTACGTGTATGTTTTTTTCCTTTATTGAAGCAATGAATATAAGTGGTTGGGGCGGTTGGAAATACATCAGTAACTGATTCCCTGTACATTAAAAAAACATAGCAATCACCAATTTCATGAGCTTCTAACAGCAGACTGGGTACCTTTTGGCTGCATGCTGGTACCTGGTGGGACCAGGGAACATCGCGATGTATTGATCCAGGAAGATACTTTAAAAGCGTGGGGCATGGCCTTCCTTTTCTGAGGCTGGCTGTTTGATTACTAAATTTGCCATAACCTGAATTGTCTGTGTCATCTTGTTTGTATACAGGAGCTCTGCAGATAGAGAACAGTGAGGAGTCAGACCAAGGCAAATACGAATGTGTTGCAACCAACAGCGCAGGAACCCGCTACTCTGCCCCAGCAAACCTTTACGTTCGAGGTAAGAGCAGCTTCCACCCATGGGGGTCACCCTCCTCCTGCCCAAAAGGCTCCATGGCTTTCAGTGAAGGAGTGTGTTCCCTCTCTTAGTGCCCTGATCACACTTTGTGGTTTATGTGATGTGGCCTTCTTCTAAAAAAAAAAAAGGCAACATCTTGATCCACATTGGTTTTGACTCATTTCTGGAAATCTGTTTTTGCTATTTATATGGTCTTACATAAAATGCTGAGATATGGGCAGAACTGGAATTCCTGTCTCCCTTGAACTTCTTAACTTTGTGTCATAGTTATTCTAATTGGGTGCTTAATCCTCTTAGTATAAACTAACCTTTGGTGGAGCAGTATAAAACCGGTCATACTCTGGTGAGCGAGAGGTGCTCAGCTATAGGTGAGCTGATATTTAGGCCTCTGCCTTGGAATGTATATCTTTAAAAACTGAAGAGCTTTTAGGAGTTGCTCTAATCCATTTTACATGCATCAGTGATTGAGCCTCTGGGTATTAATGGCTCACACTGGGAACCTGCTGGAAATGAGCCACAATTCATGTAAAGTGATTTTTCTAATGGTTATGCTATGTTGATGATTTAAAACTGTTTTCAATATACCAGAATAACTGGGTTTTACATCAGGACAGTCTCCTGCCAGTTTTCTTTCTCTACGTTAAAGGTGTTTGAGTTAGCTTGGAAAGAAGCAAGGACTAGATTCCCTATACACATTCTGTTAACTTGAGCAAGAAAAAAAATGTGCCGATTCATATGAAGCTCTGTATAACCAGAGACACTGGTCAGGAACCCCTGGGAAATGTAGTTACGGAATTTCCCAAGAAGAGAAGGAAGATTCTTGTGCTGGTGCAACCCATTGTTTGTTAGGAAGTAAAACCAAATTTTATTTCCACATAGTAAATCAACTGTAATAATAAAATCTCATCTTCATTTTTTCCTTCCTCTGTTTTGAAGAAAGAAAATACAATCTTAAAGCTGTCTATGCATTGGTTAGTATGGAACGAGGACACAAGAATGCTTAAGTCTTCACATGCTGTGTGTTTGCTTCTAGGAGTGGCTTCTAGCATTGTTGTCTTTGCTTATTCTCGGGAGCACTTTTTTATTTTGCAGCATAATTTGGATTATAAGAGTCTTTGGAAGACTGAAGTATCCAATTAAGCATATTCAAGAAGATGAAGCTATATCTATGCGGTGGAATCACTCATTTCACTCTCACAATGTAATTATGGATGATTTTAAACTCCCTATATTCTTGCAAGTTCATTTTTCAGGCAAGCTGTATTAAAACTCATCACAGATTGTCACTTTGCACTCTGAGGGAAAGGATCCTAGTTAACAGGTTGGCTGCTGTTGCATAGGTTTGTGTGGCTATCCAGACGTTTTGCTGCGGTATTTGGGATGCTTTTGCTTCCTGTGACATGCTCAGACTCGCAGTGTTTTGTTTTCTGTAGAGGTGTGGCTGAAAAAAAAGCACAAGAGCTTCAAGAGGTAGAAAAACCTCCTCATAACTTTCTGATTTCTTACTAATGAATATTCTTTATTTAGCAAGTGAATCCTGTAAGACTGAGGAGTGTACTGAATTTTACACTTGTGTGGTGGGTTAGCCCTTGGCTCGGGGCAAAGCCACACACACCCTTGGCATGCTGCTCAGCAAGGTTTGGCTGTCCTGTTTGGGCTAGGCATGGGCCTTGGATGGTCTGCACATGTGAGAGGATCCTGATGTTCACCAAAGAAAATGTGTTCTTTAGACATGTGCTTTGCTATTAACCATCATTTTCTTGCACATGAATTTTTGGAACAAGCCTTTTTATTGCACATAATCTTCACAATGTCAGTCTCCAACCTGTGTGATCCTGATAAAGTCCTGCTGTATATTTAAGACAAGGTACCCCATAAATTATTATCAGATTAAATTCACCATGCGTACTAGGTCCTAGATGGTATTTGTGCTTAAAGTTTCCGATAGCAAGTGCTCTACAAAAAAAATAATCATATTGTTACTGTATTAGTTAATGATTTCAAAAAGTTAGTCAAACCAAGACCAGTATTTTATTTCTTTAACAAGCTAGGGAAAAAAATGAATATATATTACTTTATTGGGTCTGGGATGCAGAATAAAAGAATCTCTATTTTTTTCTTCTTGTGATAGTCCTGCAGTGTGGTCATTAGACGGATCAGTGACTTCCAGTAGGGTCTTCAGAAAGTGCCTGCATCTTTACTAGAGAAGACATTAATTAATGCTAAATTGCGGTGGAAATTAAGTGTGTCGGCTGCACTGCCACTGCATGGTGGTTTCATAATGATTGACCTCATTGCGATGAATACCCAAGAAGTTGGCCGCTTCCTCAGAAATCATGGCTGAGCCCTGAGCAGCAGTACTAATTTCCACCCTGTGTAGTTCTCAGCACTGCTTGTGCCTGCTCTCATTTACAGCCTATTGGTTTTTTGTTAGTTCAAATGTTTGTTTGTCTCTTGACTCTTGGGGTTTATGTTTTTGATCATGTTCTCCCCTTTCCTAGCCTCCCAGGTAATCTTTTGTGAGTGTGCTGTCATAGAAAGCACAGGCTCATTAGCATCTTTATCATACTTTTCATGCTAACAAAGGAAGATACTGGGTGCTCAGAAGGAGTATCCAGGCACTGCTCAGGGCTTCCTATATCAATGAAAGAACAGGAGGAGGAAGGAGCAGGCTACGCTGGTGTCTTGTCTCTGTGAATCCTTCAGAGCCAGCACTTCTGCACAGATGGACTTCATTAAAAGTTAAAACATTTCCACACCAGGGATTTGTAAAGGAAAATGGATGCATTTTCCTTGAAGCTATTATTTTCATCTTACTAAGTGTGCTGAAAAGCAATCCTCATAAGCCACCTTCTTCTGGAGTGACAGGTCTATCTGTCTGCCTCTGCAGAGCTGGGATGGGGCTGGGGACCAGCACAGGGAGCTGACTGCCTCCCACTGCTGCTCCCAGCCCTCCGTGCAGGGAAGGTTGTAGAAAACATCCAGATCATCGAAGGAGCAAGAACAGAATGAAAGCAAGAGCGGGGAGCATAGCAGGGCAAGGTGGCTGCCTGGGGTATAACAGGGACTTCAAAGGGGGCGCAGTGGCATATTCCTGTCCTGCCCGTTCAGCAGAAGCACGCTTGCCGCTGCTGGTCTGGGTGAAGGAACATTCATCCATTTGTGATCCATGGTTACATGTACCGCAGTACATGGTAACGATGATTAGATCTGGGACCTGATGGTGCTGCAGGGAGAAAGAAAGGGAAGAGCAGTGTATGGAAGATGTGATTCCTCTAATCCAGAGAGCTTACTGTCTAATTTAGCAGCAAAAATCCAAGAAGTTGATTCAAGACACACCAGAAATTAAGAGTAGAAGGCAGATTGGATGTAGTGGGGGGGGGAAGATGGTGTCATTTCATGCTCACTGGGAGTATAGTATAATTGCACTGATTCACCTGCGCTATTGTTTTTTTATGACTACGGTTCACTCTTCATTTGCCTACAGCTTCATAGACATCTTCACAAAGGAGGAGCGTTTTCAGCCAGAAGTCTTGCCCTATGAAATGCCTGTGAAGGTGGTGACCTGTGTGGTGCTCCCCTCAATAGAGGCACTGTTACTTGACTCTTACCCTGTATGAAAAGTTTTTTCTGCCCTTCTTTTTCTCTACACATGGCTTCTTTTTTTCTACTTCAGTGAAGCAGATGAGCAGGAAAACTGTGTATAAGAATATCCTTATTAATACACTGGGGGGTTCACTAGGTGTGTTCCCCATTGCTGCTTACAGCAGTGAGCAATGCAGATGCTATTAGAATAGTATTTACTGGAGCATTGGCTGCATAGTTCCTATCAAATGAGAAATCTGTTGCCCAGTTTTCACTGCTTCAGTGCTGCTTTTCAGGCCTTTAAGGCACGGTCCAGAGGGGCAAGTGGAGTGAGTTCTCTGTCCCAAGATACTACCCGTACTGTAGACAAGCAGCTGCACAGCTGCTGTTAAAGAAAAACCATTTACTACTGAATTGTCTCCTCTGTCCCCAAATCACAAACTAGTAAATCAGACTGCAGTAAATAGAAATGGTATTACTGCAAAAATCTGTGCTTTCTTGATCTGCTTTTTGAAAGGCCAGGCTAGTATTTCATTTGGCAGCAGGGAAACTGGCTTGGAGTCCGAAGTTTTATTTGCCAAGTTTCACTAAGGAGCCATCACCCAAAATGAAATTAGGATTGTGGATCTGTCCCTAGCAGCGATTCTCTGGCTTTGGCAGGGTTTTACACTTGTGAACTTGGCGGTAGCTTAGGCTCAGACACAGAGGGAGCTCACTGAAATGGCTACTTGCGGCGATATGATGCTTACTGCAGTGGGGATCTTGTGTAAATAATAATAATTCTGAATGACTGACATAGGCCTGGAGCCACAAGACTTGAAGCCTTTAAAAAGGATATTTTCTGCTTATGTAATATTAAAGCAGCTAAAATAGCAACAGCAGTCAAAGCTTGAGGGTATCGCCAGGAGAAAAGTAAAAGCTGAGGACAGTGGTCAAACAGTCAGCAACCAAAACTGGGGATGTCTGAAAAATGGCTGAATAACAGGGAATATGTTTGTTTACAGCCCAGCTGTATACACACTTCTGGCAATGTGCTCCATTAAACCTGCCTCTCGTCAGGGCTGGTGGGGATGGTTAATTGACCAGAGGGGCACTGCCGGTGCTGGAGGGCCTGGCAGCCATTGCGGACAAGCAGAGACTGGAGAGACTTGAGAGGGAGATGCCTGGATGACAGGAAACACGAACAAGCAGTTGAATCACACTGGATAATCCAGACTGCTGCTTCGGACAGACGTCTGCCTTGGACCATCAGAAGAAGCAAAACCAGGCTGCGACAGAGGCCACGGACTAACTGCCTCTCAGCAGCTGGCACATGGCTGAGGAGGGCTATGGGTCTGAAGGGCTGCGATCTCCCCGTCTACACTCTGTGCAGTCCTGACCTCCAGATAGTGCTGCCGTACAGCAACACGACAGAGAGCAATGACCCTTTGATGAAGAAAGTGCACTCCTCTTTATGGGATTTCAGTATTTTTAACTTCATTTCCTCTGCCCTCAGGTGATGCTCCATGCTGAAGCTACTGCCGTAGCTAAGGTCAGAGCAGCTATAGCTTGGGCAGATACATCTTGGCTAGTTGTGAGCAGGCTCAGAGTGAGCGCAGCCAAGCGGCACAGCCAGAGCTGTGCAGCACTCGGCACCAGCAGACATTTGCTGCTCAGTCGGCGCTGTGGCTCTGCTACTGCAACTGTCTGTGTCCTCAGAACCGGCTGGCTTCAGATCCAGAGAGGCTTCTGCCAAGTTTTCTCTTCCTCATATGAGTATTTTTTTCATGTTTTCTCCTGAGACAAAGTGTGTTCACCATTAGTGTGTCTATGAGCATTTTGCTATGCCATAATGATTATAATGATCACAATTTAATAAATAATTGTTCTTTGTCCTTCTGCTAGCACATTTCATCTAAAGATTTTAATGCATTTTATAGAACTCAACTAAATAAGCTTAACGGTTTTATTCCTTGCAAAGTCCTTGGACGGTTAAAAGTGCAATGTGAGGCTTAAGTCTGATTATTTGTAAAATGGCCTTTATGGAAAATGGAGAGTGGCTGGTGGCTCAGTGTGTGATAATGCAACACAGAAATGGACTTGGAAACCTATTCTCCCCTCTTCCCCACATGACCTGCAGAGACATCTGTGGAACAATTATTCCTGCGTATCTGTGCCGATTAAATGCCCGTTCCCTCCCCTTCCGTATCCACTTGCACAAACGGTTAGGAAATCCATCTCTGGTGCTCTGAGATTTTCTGCTCTTAATTGAATTCATGCGTGCATGTGTGTACACTATGAATGGGAAAGGATGGTTGGGTGCCCTGAGCATCCTGTCTGTTTCTCTGGGATGGAATATACTCATCACTGTGGCATGAGAATATTGTTCATCACATATAAGGGGAGGTTGTCTTATTCTCATGTAATCTGGCATAAAAAAGGCAATCTGTTCTTTTGTTCCTCTACACCTCTAAAAGCTATAAAGTGTGAAATTTGATTTATGTGGAGTCCTTGGGACACAAGATGTGCTTTTGGAGATAAGCCGGAACAGGTTCATCCCCCCTCTGGGTTTTTGTTAACCTCTGTGTCTTTTGGATTCCAAAGTGTCTGGGTTTGCCTTTATATTGATGCCTTGCATAGCACCAGAGGGTTTTCAGTACAGGACAGATGCTGGCAGTTCCCAGCAGAATTACAGAGCCAATTGGGATAATGAACTTTCATGTTGCTTTCAGGAAAGTATTAGCTTCCCACTCTGAAAAGCTTCAGAAATGTGTTCCTTTGTTTGAGCTAGTGATCTCAACTCTCAGACCTGTGCATTCGTATCCTGGCCACAGCCCCCTGCCTTGTTTCAGGGAGCTAATGCCCAAGAATACACAAAAGCAGAGTCTCCTATAAGCCCAAACTCATTCTTTCTGCAACAAGCTGCTGTGGTTAGAGTTATTACTGCTGCTCTGCTGCATGAGACGAGCATGTCTGTGACAGGGTAAAAGCCAAATTCAGTCAGCGTGGGAATTTTTGCCTACAGAGCGCTGGAGCCACCTGACAGTCAGGACTGGCATAGACATCTCTGATACGGCCTCGCTCTTTGCTTCTTTGCCATTTCAGTTTGGTTCTCAAAATGAGCCCCGTTTTTACCTTCTGGAGTTTGCTATCCTCTGGTGGCATTTCTGCTGTGACTTGACTTGCTTTGTCTTGCACACAGACTGGCGTGTTCACGTTAGCTGCCAGGCAGCTCAGGTTCACGGGAACGCAGCAGCGTGCCTAGTGAGCCCTGGGATTCTGCACAGGGGACACTCGGGGTACCCCCAGCCTTAAATCCTCTGTCTCCACATGGGCGATAGATGTTATTTGCTGTCAGTGCTCAGAGTCGTTTGTTTTGTAAAAAAGCAGAAAACCTGTTGGTGAAATGTGTTTCTTAGTTTAGGAATGACATGGATAGAGAACTGGAGATAAGGAAGAATGTGAATGGGACCTGTAAGGAGATGAAACTTTCAATTTGGAATTTATCAGGTTTATCTCAGATAAAGCAGCAGCTGTTCAAGCATTAAGTAAAGGGAAAGGGGAGAGAACTTTCTGGCCAGGTGTTCCCTCTTGCCTTACAGCTGTTCCAAAATAGCCTGCTACTGTTTTCTATTCCCATTGAGACACTAATATAATAAGAGATTAAGAGATAATCCAGCAATTAGTGACAAATAGCAGGCCCCAAGCTTGTTCCTGTTTGACAGACCAGAAAGTAATCTGTTTGAATTAGCGTTTTTCACATGTGGCTCCTCACCTTTCTGACTCTAAGCTGAAGAGTCAACACATGGGGAAAGCCGCTGCTGGAGCCTGCTCCTGTCCATGTGCACTGACACTGTGTGATCCCTGCCCGGCTCCCCAAAACAGAGCTCCTGGCTGTCCCCAGCTGCACCAGCACCCCTCTCCCTGCCCTGGGGCAGACCAGGCGGTACCGCAGCAAGTCCCCTTGGTGTGTCTGGGGGCTGTCGGCCCTTCCCAAGGGCAGAGAGGCTCTGCAGCTGCTGTGTTTCTGCAGCAGGGACGGGTGTTCCCACAGCTGTTTCAGCATCATCCCCCAGTCCTACACCCTTCACCAGCCTCTTGCCGTTCAGTCACACAGTCCCAGCAGGTGCAGCAGGTTGGTCCACGCTTGCAGCAGTTGGAGTTTGTGTTGCCCTATTGCAGTGTTGGTGCTGCTTTCCTGAAATGCAGCAGTCTGTGGGTACACCTTGTTTGCCAGAAGCACTGTCCTTCCTGGGCAAGGGCAGGAAACAAATCCTCCCTGTTGGGAAGAGCTGAGCAGAAGGCAGAAGCCCTTTGCTGTCTGCTGAGACCATGCAGATGCGATACGCTCCATTAGATTAGGAAATAAAGTGGTGGCTTGGGAGCAGCAATAAACAGTTCCCTCCCATCACAGGGTCTCACAGGATTAAATGAGCCTGACATTAATGTTTTGTGGACCAAGAGGTAAATCCCCTGTCTGAAGCAGCCCAGAGGAAACCTGGACCTTAAGCTAGGACTGTTTGTTTTGAGGATGTCTGGGTGGGGGTCATCGCTGGATGTGGCCCTCGCTTATGGCCCAGTGAAGCTCTGAGTTGGTTGGTTCTAGTCCCTGGTATTTGTTCAATTGAAGAAACGTAAACAACTGTTTTGCTGTTCTTCTGCAAGCTCCATTACACTTTGTAGGCCGCTTTTGTAGCTGTTATTGGCAGTTTGTTGCCTGGTCTGTACCATGTCAGTGTTGGTTAAAATCCTGTCCTCTAATCGCTGGAAATGGCTGACTGTACTGTTGCACTGTATAATGCCACATGCTGTTCTGTAATTTGCAGTGTTTCTGCTGGAAAGCAAATTCCTCCCCTCACCTTCTCCTTCTCCCATCAAAAATGTGACTCATCAGCAGTCTTTAACTATCAAATCCACTTCTGTATTCTCTCAGTGAGGGTTCGATTACAGCTGATACACCACAGATCTGTAGCTGGAGTGAGGTCACTCCTGCTAGAGAAATAAGATCTCCTTTGTCTATAAGGAAAATGCAACTAACCTTCTACTGTCTCTCCCGCAGGAACAAAAACTGGGACCTGCTTATTTCTCTCTGGGTGTTTTTGTCCTTCTGATTTCTTGTCCATCTCTCACTTGCAGCACAGTGCATCAATAAGGCTCTCCTGAACCTGAGCCCAGCTGAGACTGCACATGTCTGTCACTTGCCTAATACCTCTCTGCTGCATTTAGCTTTTTGTTTGGAGAGGGGGAGCAGCTCTTCATGGTAGAAGATTTTCCATACACCACTTGGAACATTACTTTCATACTTGATAAAATTCGGATCTACGCATATGCTCTTACCAGTGTGGTCAATGGGTTTAAAGTGCCTTTGCCATCGTCTTTATAGCTAGAGTGGGTGTTTGGGAGCACGTCAGTCTGTGTGATGGCTGGAGTCCCTTGCTCTGTGCACGTGCGTGAGTGTTTTGCACATGTAAATGTGTCTGTGCTTCCAGCATCTGGCCCAGTGCAGGGCTGCCCTCAAAGCACCCTCTGTGTGAGTATCTGTGGGACATGTGGTCCCCTCTGCCCTGCCTCAACAAGCGGTGAGCGGATCAGGGAGGTGGAGGGGCTGGCCCTGCTCCGGGCCAGAGCGGTGTGAGTGTGGCTCACTGTTGTCCACAACATGGAGTGGTGTGTGTGCACGGTGGGAAGTCACGGCTGACCTCTGTAGTCTTGTCTTGTCGTTTCAGTGGTGTGCGGACAGATGAAGCTTGGCCTGTTTTTACTCTCTGTGTTTTTCCTTGTCTTTTTTTATTCCCTCCTCATCTTCATCGCACTCTGCCATCAAACAAAACAAACTTTCATCTCTCAGATCAGCGAGAAGGTTGGTCCTTTTCACTTCTTATCCATCTACAGTACGCCACGTCAGATGGGACTTTTCCAGTAGGGAGAGGAGAGCCATCCCCAAAAAGGGAGGGGGCCCTACAGAACCTGGCTCCCTTCCAGGCACGGCCACAGTGTGCCTGACGAAATCTGCTTACTGTTTGCTGTGACTCTGGTGATGGCATTGATACTTTGCTTGCATGCCTTTGTTGCTTGAGATTTAAAATGCACTGAATATATTTTGCATGCAAATACCAGCCAGGGCAGTTTTGTTCAAAGGTAGGGTGGGAAGAAGTGCATGCTACTGTATGTGTGGTCCTCCTCTAACCCACTACCTGTGCTAGGTGCTAGTCTAACACCTCTGAAGTGCTGCTGCTTTCTGGCTGGAGATCAAGAGCAGTCTTTGGAAGCGGAGATCAGAATGGTCTCCAGTCCCTTCACAAGCTGCTAGGGAGAGCGAGTTCCTCAATTTCTCCTGTAGCTTTCAAAGTTTTAACTTTCTCTAGAGGCAAAAAGCTTACTTTTGATCTCAGCTGGAGGAGAACCCAGCATGCTGCCCTCCCTTGCCCCAGGGCAGCCAGAGCAGCTGGTTGGGAGATGCAAGGCGCTCGTGCTGCGGCAGCTTCCCTGCTCCTTGGCAGTCCCTGCTCTGGGTGTGGCTGGTTCTCCACACTCGGACAAGAGCCCTTTGCATGAGCAGGTCTGCCTCTCCTTTCTTCCCTGGGCTGAGTCTTCCTCTTGCTGGCAGGAGAGCAGGGAGCTCTGGCAGTGGCCCCAGCCTTACCTAGGCTGGCTCCAGGAGGCCCGTGGCAGTGTGTGCAGGAGCTGGTAGCCGCTCAGCAAAACCTGGTTTGTGTGTTGCCCTGCTCTGTCCCGCTGCCCTCAGAGAACCAGAGGTGAATCAAGGGCAATAGTGAAGGCGACTCCAGCTTTTGAATGAAATCTGGCTCCAGACCTAGCTCGAGGCACTCATGATTCCATGCTGAGGAAAGCTGGTGGCTTTGGCAGAAGTCCTGAGCTAGTTTCCAGCGATGACTCCTTTGCTGAACAGGTACCATGCGGGTCCATCCCTCCACCCACGCTGGAGGAGAGGGATGCTCGCAGCAGCTCTCCAGCCCGGCATTGCTCCCAGGTGGCACGAGGAAGAGAACCTGGGTCTTCTCATACGTGCCATCGGGCAGCTGCATGAGTTGATCTTATAATCATCACTGGAACAAGTTTTAACAAGTTGTCATAGCAGTTGTTCCAGTACACTGACTTCGCTCCCATTTCTCTCTCTGGAACATGGTCTCATTTAGATTGTACTGAGGCACAGGGCCCTTGTTGTTTACCCTCTAAAAATAGATTTCATGGAGGATAAAATTACCTGAGCCCAAGACAATGATGAAAAATGAGAACAAGGAAGAAAAGAGAAGAAATCAAAGCCAAGGCCCAAAGCCTCCTAGATCTCAGTGAATTTGGAGCACCGCTGTGATGGCTCAGACACCTCTGGAGAATAAACCTTTGACAGGGCACTTAAACATTTTAGCCGCATGGTTTAGCTGAGGGGAGGCAGCCGAGAATGGATATAAGCCAGCAGGAA
>NW_010100169.1:128528-134786 GCF_000699245.1 Pterocles gutturalis
TCTTTGTGTTGACCCCTCCTCCCACCCCACCAAAAATACCTACATATACAAATATTTAATGTGAAGCCAGAAATTAGTTTCTACATATTCCTTTGGGATTTGCCATGCTTATAATTTGTTTGGCACTGATAATTACATCTCACATTTTTCCAGCTTTACTTAAATCTGTGTACTGCTCACCCGTGCGTTTAATTATTGCTCTGTGACTGCTGCAAGGTTATTTATTAACGAGTTATTTTATCTTGATACAGTGGATCTTTTCTCTTATTCCCCTCCTTAATGTTGTGTTATTTTCATCAAAGAAATTTCAGAGAGTGAATGCAAATCGCATAGCTCCACAATCTTGCTCTCCCTTACTTTGCTATTAGTATGTCAGTATGCTGAATGCTGATGTATCTCCAGTGCTGCACCACTGTAATGATATATCCTCTTTTATATGTGGTTGTCAGCGCAAATAATTAGACCTAAAAGTTATAGCTGAAATATAATCCAAAAATGGCAAGGCCCTGTTTTGGAAATTGTCTATAAAATGTCAGCACTCAAGGATGCATTGGGAGCATAAATAGTACAGCATTGTTTGAGCCCAAGATTAGACTGTAAATGCATTTTTTCTGGTTCCAATTTTTCCTCTCCTGCTGTTGATGCTGTCAATAGATTGTGAGACTCCAGCAACTGCCTTTCCATTTGAAGTCCTTCCTTAAAATGATAGCACTAGGGAGAGATGAAACGTGTCTACAGATGAGTAAACCATGCAGACTGATGATCATGTTTGAGGATATCTCCTACATTCACTGCTTCCTGACTCTGCGGAGGTGGTTCCTGAGGAAGGCAGGAGTTTTGGGCAGGGTAGCAGTGTGGTGAGGGTGAGAGCACACCCTGTGCACCAAGGATCCTCCAGCTTGCCTGGCTGGAGTAAAGAAATTGGGCAGTGTCACCTTCTCAAAGAAGAGCAAAGGGGAGAGGATGTCAGGACAGTGGTGCAGGACCAGAGCAGCTGGGATTGCCCCAGAGAGGAGCAGAGAAGTGTGCAGAGCATGGGCACAACTCTCCATCGCCATGGGGTGGCACCCAGCGAGCCTGCAATAGGGGTGCCAGCTGGGCACAGTGACAAGGAAACCCAGAAGCAAGAGCAGGCAAGTAGAGGTCCCTGCATCTCTGCAAGCTGGAGGGAGGGGTATTAGCATTGTCATTGCTCAGCTGTGCTGTGGACGAGACAGTCAGCAGGGAAAGCAGTTTGGTTTCCCCTTCCCTGGCAGCACCACACGGTTCTGGAAGTTTGGGCAGTCCTCCTGGCGCTGTTGTGTTTCTAGCAGAGCCTTGCTGTGTGCCAGCAGTGTCTCAGCGTGCAAGACGGGCTAACAGCACTGCCCTGTGAGCCCTGAGCACTCACAACCAGAGCTCAGAACCTACAACTCTTGCAGACAGCAGCAGGGAGGGGGGGTCCCTGGTTCTCTGAGGGGGTAACATCACCCTCAGAGGGAACCTGAGATGTGAGGAAACAGCCACTCCTGTGGCGAAAGGAGCCGGCCAATCGATTCATGCTCTTTGGTCTCAAGGCAAGGAATGTGCATGTTAATGCATGCTGAATTATTAACATTTCTCAATCTCAACCTTTGTGGCTGTTGTGTTGCCTGCTTCCCTCCCTCTTCCCCACGGTCGCCCCAGTGAACAGGGAGCTGGTCTCCACGCTGTCCCTTCTCCCTGTCCTGTGGGATCCAGGGCACAGGCTCCGGTTGCGCTGCACTGCTCACCACTCTGGGGTTTCACTTCACTTCCCAGGGAACGCTACAGGGAGGCGTGCTGAATAGTGGAGCAGCACAGAGCCCTTACAATGCCTATTCTTGGGATGAATGACAATGAATCTCATTTTTGACAGTCTGCTGGTTTAACTAAACTTCTGAATTATACTATTGTCCATTGAAATAATTTTAATATTCACAGCAATTTTCCCTTTGCTGTTCTTGCAAAACCTCCAAACCACGTTCTCTGATCTTTATCCAAAAAGAAGATTAAAAAAAAAAATACTGAAAATTCCTGTCAAGAAAATTGTAATAAAAAGGGAAATTTCACTGCTGTAATAAATGAAGAACAACAAAAATTTCTGAAGCACTTAAAGTAGCATCATGGGCTGTGCTAGGCTGTGTGATTTGACTTGTAAATTGGACAGAAATTCTAAGAATGCTGCTTTTTGAGGAGTTACACTGATTTAAATTATTACCAGACTCTTATGCTAGAAAAGCAAGTGACTTAAATCTCTGGCTTGAGCCTGAGGATGTGTTGATGGTGCTCTGCAAGCTGCTGTTAGAGCTCTGCCAGCTCTCACTAATGCTAACTGACAGCATCTCCCCTTCTCCCTCTGTACTGACTGGGACGAGAAGCTGCCAGTTATCCCCCAGGAGGATGGGAGGCTGATGGAGCCTGTCCCTTCCTTTGCACATGCTCCGCCAGAGCATCGTCCAGGCCAGATCTCTCACTGAAGGCGCTGCCCTGACCCCCTCCCACCTCTCGTGTTGAGAGCTGACCCCTACGCGTGGCATCCATTTTTAGCAGCTTGGGCACTGCTGCTCTCAGCTCGAGCAACGAGCCCATCTTAGCAGCTCTGCCGGTGTGCTAACAAGAGGAGGCCAGCTCAGCCATTTTGGGTCGCAAAAATACACTGCGGAGGCCTGCTTAACTGCTCATCTGTTGCCAGGCTTGAGAGCTGAGGCCCCGCACAGCTTCCTGGCGTGCAGCAGGCTGTGGTGTGCCGGAGGCACGGCAGTGTCGAGGTCAGTGATGCTGCAGCCTGCCCACCCTCTCCTACGGCTTGATCTGCAGGAGAGTTTTCCTTGCCATTCATGCCTTCCCTCGGCACACAGGCATGCCAGCTGCCTCCACTGCTCACCTGTGGGTAGGACACGGGAGAGCCACTTCTGAAGGGGCTCAGCCCTTCTCTTGGCCCTGCAAAGCACTGCCGAGAGCCCCTGGCCCCTTTGGAAGCGCGTCTCCCCGGTGCTGGCGACAGGGGAGCGGGGGGTGGTTGGCTGCTGCCTTCCCCAGGCAGAGATGGCTGCAGCACCCACAGGCACTGCCTCTGGAGGACACGTCAAGGGGACACAGCACTGACAGGGCTCGGCACAGCCCCGGGGACACCCTGAGAGCAGTCCCTGAGACGGGGGCACAGTGCAGGGGAGTCTCCAGCGGGCTGTGCTGCCTCCGGTCTCACAGGGCTGGGAGTCAAAATCCTTTTGTGCATGCTGGGCTCTAACCTTCCTGCACGGCCTCCTGTCCTCCAGTCTCGTCTTCCCACGTTCCTGTACGTGAGTTCCTGTGCACCTTCCCTCTCCCTGTCCTGCCCTTGCATCGCTTTCTCTCTGACCCATAGTGGCCTCCTGCGCCCGCCAACCTGTTTGCCTGGTGCATGTGCACGAGTGCTCTGTGCACACCTATGGCTTTGTCCTCGAAGTCTGCTCTTTTTTACTTTAATACAGTGTGAGTGGATGGGTTTGGTCCTTGGATGGGGATGGAATTTGAACAGCTTCTACCTGAAATAATTCGATGCCGTGTTCATTGGAAAACAAAACCTGACTCTGAACAAATGGTGCTGGGATGTTTTGGTTGGAAATACACGCCATCATGTTAAACCATTGCCATGTCCATCAGGTTAACTCCGTATTCTCATGACTGCATAGCACTTGAGTACCCTTTCAGTTCTGTCTCATTTGGGGAGCGCTGCCCCGTCAGTCAGGTAACGCCTCACTGGCGATTGCTCATGTAGCTATTGATTTGAGATTTAATAATTGATTAAAAGAAACAACCAGCATGACTTTGGATTTAGACATTCAAAGAAAAAAAAAAAAAAGCAGCAAGATATCCTTCCCCTGGCGGGTAAGGAGCTAATGAGCCCTGTTTTGTCACCGAGACACTGTGTAGTACACACACGATGTTGACAGTATTGTCTAATTTATCACGAAGTCGTAGCTCTGTTGTACATGCTAGCGTGGGGGCTTCCACGTTCAGTCTATTTCTGTTGGTTAGGGGATGAATCATCAAAGAGAGCACTAGTGAAATTTGACTTCGGGGGAGTCAGCTCTGCAGCTTGCCGGGATGTCAGCAGCTTTACCGTCTGCAGAGATGCTGTGGTGGCAGGAGCCAGGCCAGCAGAGCCGTGTCCCCCTGGAACTCCAGTGCCGTGGGACTGGTCGTGCCTGTGACATGTTGTGAGCTGGCACCGCTCAGGCTCCTGCCCGATTTCCACCTGCCCCCAGCGCTGTGGCTGTTCACTGCTCCGCCAGCCCGGTGCACTGATGGAGGAGCGTAGCTGGCAGGGAGAGGCTCCTTGGCAGACGGTCAGTTGTGAACCCGGCCGATGCTCTGGGGCAGCCTTTCTACCCAAGGAGGCTAGAGGAGAGCAGGGCTGCTGGGCGAGACACATTCGAGCAGTTTCCCTTTTTAACTATAGACTAAAATGAGCTTGCCCAGAGGAGACAGAGATTTACCGAGCACAGTTGTTTCTCTACCCTTGCTTAAATAGGCCTATAACACTAACCCTGAAAAAGGGGCCTCATTTCTCAGTGTCATTTTCCTGACGGGAATGCATATGGCAGGCAGCTTTAGAGCTTTATTGTAGCTGAGAGTTGCTTACAAATAAGTCTTGAATGAAATACCCGGCAAGGGATTGATATGAAGAGAAGCTGTGCAATGAAATAAGGAGGAATACATCTCCCAAAGTGCTGCCACAAAGGTGGGGAGGGTTCTGGCAGCCCAGCTCTCTTCTGTCAAAATGGATATGATCTCACATCTGTCAGGATTAGTTCTCTCCTGCCCAGCAAGGTGATCTCTTCAGGCCCTGACAATGTCATGCAGCTCAGCTCAGGTGACTACTTTTTCTGAGCCAAGGTAGAACCTGAGTTACATTTTGAAAGGAATTATATTTTATTTAGCAGCACACGTGCTAATTCAGAAAGAAACCCTTCTGCTGCTCCTGCCCAAACCCTGTGAGGTTTAGGGAATGGGTTGCTTTACTCTAGAGCTAATAAATTGAGCGGGTAATTCCGTTTTGCAGAGCTTTAGTGGGCCCTACACAGAGAGAGTGTGTGACTGGCATTTGTGCATCCTCTCTAATTAGAGAGATGTAATTTAAATGGAGGAATGTTTCATGTTAGTAATATGATTTCAAAAGGCTGTGTTTGGAGGGAATGGATTGAGCCATCCCCTAATGAGTTCTTCTAATAAGATGCCAGTGGCTGAGGAAGGAGAGCAAAGTATGTGCAATTTGGCAAAGGAGTGAACAGCTTTTACACTTCATTTTATCTGTCCCGAGGGATAGACAGGCAAAAACATTGAACGCCCCTCACGTACCCCGGCAATGCAACTGAGTGCGCTCTGCTGGTTCTGTGACCCTACTAGCTGTCTCCTCCTTGTTGCAGTGCGGCGTGTTGCTCCTCGATTCTCTATCCCTCCAAGCAACCACGAGGTGATGCCTGGGGGGAGCGTGAACCTCACATGCGTGGCAGTAGGTGCTCCGATGCCCTACGTGAAGTGGATGGCTGGTGTGGAGGAACTGACCAAAGAGGATGAGATGCCCGTCGGTAGGAACGTCCTGGAGCTGAATAACATCATGCAGTCTGCCAACTACACCTGTGTGGCCATCTCCTCCCTCGGCATGATTGAAGCCACAGCCCAGATCACTGTCAAAGGTAAGGAATAATTCCCAATGGTGCTCCTACTTGGGTTTCAGCAGTGTGGTCCTTTGCCAAAGTGTTTTTGGGTGCAGCTGACTGCAGTCTCTTGTGACTTTTCCACCTTGCAAGGGAGTTTCCCAAACGCACAACTTTTTTGTTTTTCTGCTCACAGTATGGTATTTGCTTTGGAGGTCATTTCCTATCTCCCTACAAGTGACATGATGGGAGACAGGCTTGTGTTAGGCTGGGTCTCTGTTATGCCACAAGGGAACCTCATTGAGTCTGTGCTCATCCCAGCAATTTCTGGCTTGTTCCATGCATCAGCAGGATCAGCTCAGCACAGCGACAGGTGACAGGCTGTCCTGGGGCAGGGGTCTGTGGATATCTGTAGTCAGAGAGCTGTTTGCACAGAGATGTCCTCTTGCAGTAAGGGCAGGACAAGAAGGTTGATCTCAGCAATGTGAAATGTCTGTGGGCCTCACCAGAATGAGCATCCTCCCCCTCTGCAGGGAAGAGCTATACATGTTCATTTTAAAATTGTTGCATATTCCTCTGTCAATTTTCTTTTTTTCCCTTACTGCTCTGCCTCTTTCCC
>NW_010100169.1:134817-163602 GCF_000699245.1 Pterocles gutturalis
TGTCTGTCCTTAAGGCATGCTTCCTGCTGCCGTTTCACAGGTAGCTTTACCCCAAAGAGGGGCCCAGACAGCTCCCTAACAGGAGGCTGAAGTTTGTGTCCTGCCTTTGCCATCTGGGGGGAAGCAGGTCCACACTATCCCTTTCCTTCTCTCCTTCCAGTTCATTTGTAGCTCAGATTTCCACAGATATGTCATCTTTTGAGTCTGTCTGTTCTTGCAGGCTCCCTCCTGCACTGTGGCTGCCTTTAGCATCGAGTCTCTTCTTGAACAAATCAGAATTGAGTGTCAGCTCTCTCTGACCTGGAGATTAACAGCAAATTCTCTTTTCCCTGGTGCTAATAAGAAGGTCCTTTTAACATTGGCCTCACACCACTCCCTTTACTTACAGCACCTGCTAGTTAGTGCCTTTTCCAGCCCCGTTTTCATACAGAGCACAGGGTTTGCTTTGCTTATAGTATGTACCCAAGAGCATATGGGAGAAACGGGCATGATGGGGAGGTGGTTTGGATGTGGAGGGAGGAGATGGGAACTGCACCATTGCACTGATGGTTCCCAGTATTTACCTTTTTGTAACTAGGACGACTCTACCTCGCTCCCTCTTTGGCTGACGCGATGCCCACTGCCACCCCAGGACTGCAGAGGCCCCTGGGCCAGGGAGTGGTCTGCTCAGCTCCCTTAGCCCTTTGCCTTCCTCCTTGTTTCTCTGTCTTTTCTGCACCTTCATGCTGGATATTTTACTGCTTCTGTCCCTAACTCATTCACCCAGAGTTGCTTCTCCTGTACTTGCTGGAAAGTAGACAGTTTGCAGGGCAGACAGGAGAAGCAAGATGATGCAGAGCTGGTTGCAGTAAGTGCATCAGAGGTACCAGACCTGCGCCGTGCTCACATGCAGGCTGCACATCCAAGAGCTGGGAAGAGTCAACCTTGCAGCTTTCCAAAGGAAAGGGCAGATGAGCGTTATCTGTCCTTAAAAGCCTGAGGGAGGCTACCAACTCCTTGGAGCCAATGCTCTAGGAAATCTGTTGCTTTAGGCTGGGAAGCGTTTGCCCTCCCTGAGTCACCCATGGGTAGTGCTGTGGTGTCTCAGTGTGGGCTTCATGACCTTCCCTCCCATGCCAGCTCAGCCCTCACCGATTTTTTCAGTATTCATATTGCAATAGCACTGGAAAAGGCATTCTCCCCGGTGCTCGGAGCAGTCATGCTCTTGTGCTGAAGAGCCTGCCCTTCTCAGCTGAACCATGTGGAAATTGGAAACCTGGTGGCTTTGCCAAAGAATTAAGTACTTGAGGATCTTAATTTGGGCTGAGCGTTTTTCCTAGTTCCTCGTCAAGCACAACTGCATTACAAGTCACTAATGACTTTAACTAGAATGGTTCATAGGAAGTTTAAACTTACTGTAGACTTTAATTCAGTCACTGTCTTAAAGTATTTGTGTACTCTGCAAGTCTGTCTCGTGCTTGTTCTCTTTCTTTGTTCTTTTGGTAAAATGGCAAATCTGGAAATGTTTGCTTGCAGTAGTTGCGTTCTCATTAACACTACAGAGATGTCAGTGTCACAGAGTTCTTGTGTAACAGTTTATTGTCTGGTTGCAGTTTGACACACCACCCAGGGAAATAGTGGATGTGAAAGTTGGTAATTTCTCTGGCTGTATCCCTCCTGCATGTACTGTAATACTTACAAGGCATTCCCCCATCAACCCATCTAACAGCACTGTCCATGAACTCCCTATGGCCTAAGATGCTGTCCCTGTGGAAGCAGGAGCACAGCTCCAGATTACCCGTGGTGCTCTAATTGCTTTACTGTAACCCTTTGTAAATCAGCTGTACACCTGGCTTCTGGGGCCAGCCCAGCCCAGCGAGCACCTTCCCACTGCCAGCTGAACCCCCATGACAGAAACATTCCTGCATCCCTGTTGAATTACCTTTATTTAGCCTGCTGCTGGTGAGTGCGTCAAGCACGTCTAATAACATGATTGCTCTGTTTATCCTTCCATTAAGAACCACTTCAAGCAATATATGGTAATAATAAAAATGCATGTTCTAGAGTATGAAGTGATTTCTGCCTTTTAAAGAAGAATGTTAATGGGAGGTGGCGGCTCCATTTTTATCCCCGTGCACATTGCAGGGTTTTAGCTGACTGAATTATTTAAATCACACCTCTCTGCCTTCCAATTGCAGCACTGCCAAAACCTCCAACAGAGCCATTAGTGACTGAAACGACAGCTACCAGCGTTACCCTCACCTGGGATTCAGGCAACTCCGACCCCATTTCATATTACGTCATCCAGTACAAGCCCAAATCCTTGGAGGGTCAGTTCCAGGAGGTGGATGGTGTGGCAACAACCCGCTATAGCATAGGTGGGCTCAGCCCCTTCTCGGAGTATGAGTTCCGGGTCATCGCTGTCAATAACATTGGCAGGGGTCCCCCCAGTGAGCTGGTCGAAGCCCGGACAGGAGAGCAAGCTCCTTCAAGTCCACCTCTCAAAGTCCAGGCACGGATGCTGAGCGCCAGCACCATGTTGGTCCAGTGGGAGCAGCCAGAGGAACCAAATGGACAGATCAGAGGCTACCGCGTTTACTATACCACTGACCCGCATCTGCCTCTGAGCATGTGGCAGAAACACAACACTGACGACAGCCACCTCACCACCGTGGGCAGCCTCATCACGGGGACCACATACAGCATCCGCGTCCTGGCCTTTACTTCAGTGGGCGACGGGCCCCCCTCAGACATCATCCAGGTCAAAACGCAGCAAGGGGGTACGTATGGAGTGAGGTGTCACAGCTCTGTGTCCGCCCCAGTGGTGTGCAGCTCAGCTGTGCCTGATCTGTACTTGGTGCTCAAATGGTTGCATGTCAGAGTGGCATCCTCACCCCACAGCTATCAGATTTAAGCTATCCACTTGTCCTGGGGAGCTGGTATCAATCTCTGTACAAGTAACACAGCCCACGGTTTTGTCTGGGGATACAGTGGCTAAAATGTGACACAAGGTCCTGGACGTGGATATTGGCACCTATGGAACTGTGCCAGGCCTTCTGGGGTCTGAGTATGCATGTGGAAGGAAGGAGCTGGGATGCAGTCAGGGGCTGGAAGTGAGCGCAATTCCCATGGTCAGCTGCCTGGGTTGCAGGAGGTGCTTGCTTGTTGCCTGGGTTGTTCCAAGAGTTCAGTACTGGGAGAGAGAAGAAGGGAGGGTTCAGAAGGAATGAAAGAGAATCCTCACAAGGTAAAATGCAGACTCTGCAAAGCTGTGCATCTCCTTTTCCTGCATTTGCCTCTTGGCACTAACGATGTGTTTGGTCCCCAGTTCCTGCCCAGCCAGCTGACTTCCAGGCAGAAGCAGAGTCTGACACCCGCATCCTGTTGACGTGGCTGCCCGCCTCTCAGGAACGCATTACCAAATACGAGCTGCTCTACTGGGAGGGGGAGGATGGCACTCAGGTGAGGATCTTGCCTCTGCATCACCAGTACTTGGGGCCAGACATAACAATTCAGCAGCTTGGGAAGGGTGTCTGCTTGAGCTGGGGTGGCAACAGGACTGTTTCTCCTACACGTTTCTACTGTCTCATGGGTGTGTGATAGGAGTATGACAATCTCTGTCTGGCTTCTGTGTAAGTGACCTCAGCAGTGTTTGTCGATGTCCAGCAAAGTAGCTGGTGACTCGTTTGGGACTGAAAAGGCTCCAGAATACCACGCCACCATCCTTGAGACATCCTTTACAGCCTTTAAAAAGTAGTGCAGTAGGGCTTGCAGGTGGGTCTGAAATGGCCTCCAAAATGTGTCTGCAGCTCCAGGACTGGTTACACTTAAGGAGCAGATTGAGGGTGGCCTATAGAGAGCCCTTCCACATTTACTGTCGGGTCCCTAAAAGAAGTCCAGCTCTAAATATATCGAAAGTAGTGCTGGCTGCAGCACAGTGAGGACTGTGCCGTGACAGCACCACAGTGTACCCTGGTCCTCTCCTGTGTTTATAGTGGCACGAGAGCTGACAGAAATAAGTGCCCTCCGGGTGAAGTAGCAGCAAAACAAGTCCTTTACCAGCACTGTTTAGGTGCATTAGAGATGCCAGCTACTCCAGGACAAAGGCTTTACTCTGTTTCACAGGCAGACACTGTCTTTTGGGAGGAAACAAGCTCATGTGTCCTGTGCCCCTCATCTAGACTGTGTAGCTAGACCCAGCATTCCCACAAAGCTGTCAGGCAGTGAGCGTGGTCTGGACACCAGGCAGTGCAGCCTGGCTGTCAGAGAGGTCTGCTTACCTGCAGAATCCTTGTATTTCACCCAGAAAGCTCCATGCCTTGGAGTCCTGCAGGACTGCAACAGGTTTGGCAGCATGGTTGTGACTTTCTGTGGGGCCAGAATGGGTGATAGGGCTGCCTATTCCCTTGGCACTGGGAGCTGAGAGCCAGATTTTCTGTATTCTCCAACTACACCAGATAATCTGTGTTTCCCTTTATTTGCCAGCAAAAGGTGGAGTTTGACCCAACCTCCTCGTATGCTGTGGAAGGTCTCAAGCCAGACACGCTGTATAAGTTCCGTCTGGGTGCCCGCTCAGAGCTGGGAGTAGGAGTCTACACCCCCATGATTGAAGCCAGAACTGCCCAATCCAGTAAGTTTCTGACACTCTGCACTACTGAAGATGAAGCAAAAGCAGTCCAGTTTCCATTGCCTGGGCACAGAGTAGCTCAGTGCCTCTGCCCATCTGAAGGGATGCCGGCATGCAGTTTGGTAAAGGGTGTAGTGGTGAAAGTCAGCTGGGGTTTTGAATCAGGGCTCTTTGGCAGAGGGGGTGCACCGAAGTGGTAAGTTGTTTCTTCACGTCCCTTTGATCATGCCATCTTTACCTAAGGGTAGATTCGTAAAAACTGATGGAGAAGTGAAGCAGGCTGGGAAATGCTTTGGAGAGATTGATTTGAGTGGGTTTGTGCATCTCTATGAATTCACTCCCATGCAGACAAGCTGTCTGGACAGGCAGCATATGGGTGTTTGGCTCTAAATGTGACTTGTCTCCAAACCATTGGATTTTCACCCCTTCACTCCCTGTTCCAGCTGCCTTGCTTCCACAGGAGTCCAGGTCTGGTGCATACACTTGATTGCAAGTATCCTCCGAGGCCGGTTGTGCCTGTGGCTGTCAGGCAGCTGGAGGAGTCAGTTTGGGCAAGTGGCTGTTTCCCTGGGTTGTGTGAGCAAGTGAGGCTGCTGCTTCTGGGACTGCAGCACTAGGGGAAACCAGAACGAGCTGCAGCTGAGTTAACAGAGAGGCTAGATAATGAGGTGACCCAGGCAATATCACTTTCATCCTCACTCTGCCCCATGTGATCACAGAGCAGGAGTTTGCATTGCTCTGATTGGCAGCTCAAAGTGCTGCGCGTAAGCAGATTAAGGCTATCAAAGGGCCCTGCGATAAGCTCGTTTTCACTAACGATTTTTGGGCTTGCCATTATGCAAAGAGCATTAAAAGGGGGGGAAAAAGACATTTCCGTTCGCACCGTCTGTCTGGGATTTACTAGCTCTGTGGGGTGAGCGGTTGGCAAAGGCAGCCAGCCTTCCCTGCCGGGAGGGTGCCAGCACACACAGCAGCCGAGAGCCTGAGATGGCCATTAGAAAGGGAGCTCAGGCAGGGAAGAGCAGCTCTGCTCACCATTGGAATGACCTTCTCTTTCAGGAAAACTCAGCTTCATTAACATATCAGTCACAGGGATTCCTCCACCTCCTTAAGTGAGCTAATGGTGTCTTAGTACTGCACAATAGACAGGTATGAAAATGGAGAGAGGTTCAGATCGTGCAGTTATAAATATTTGAACAGTGAGAACAAATTCTAAGTTTGGGGATTTGTATACCTATTTCAGATAGTTTTTGTATTGATAGGCAAAGGTTGCA
Source organism: Pterocles gutturalis (assembly GCF_000699245.1). Classification (NCBI taxonomy): domain Eukaryota; kingdom Metazoa; phylum Chordata; class Aves; order Pterocliformes; family Pteroclidae; genus Pterocles; species Pterocles gutturalis. The sequence continues at coordinate 140,698 of NW_010100169.1, forward strand.
GCAACTCTCCTGCACTTAAATTAATTCCATCAGTGGATGCTCTTATCCTTGAACAGACTTAATCAGAGACAGCTCCATGCATAAATGAGTCCTTTAGAATCTCACAGGAGTCCAAATAAGAAAAACCTTTGCTTTGTGGACTCTTCAAGGCAGATATCTTCCCATGATGTTCACATGCTGTCTGCTCACAGAGGATCTCATACCGGTGTGTTTTTAAGGTTGTTGCTTCACTGGCCAGCAGACATCTGTTTAGTAAGAGAGATGTGCACAAGCTGGAAGAGATCTGTCCAAAAGCCACAGGAATAGCTTGGTTTGACCAGTGAAACCCTCCATACATTGAGGGCCCTAAGGGTTCTTTGATTTATCCAAGAAGTGACTGGGTCTTGGTTTACAGGCCCCTACTTGAGAAGATACCTGCTGGCAATAGAAGATCCCTGCTGGCAATCTATTCTCTGAGAAGGGTCCTTGGCAGTTACTACTGGGCCATTCAGTGAGGGTGACAAACCGCTGGCTGAACAGTCCCAGGGCAGAGTGGATTCTTGGGTACTGGGGGTCTCAAAGTCAAGTAGGTCTTTCAGAAAGCTCTGCTTTAGCTCAGCAGAAGTTGTGTGCACAATTTCCAGGCAGAAATTCTTTGGTCTGCACTTAGCAACACCTCACATTAGATGGATGGATTGGTCCCGTGTGGCCTTAGAATTTACTAATCTAGAAAGAGAGTTGCTCCCAGCTTCAAACTGGTCTCCTTCCTGCACTCTTCCATCTGGTTGCCCTGAGAAAGGCTGTTAAATCTTGGCAGTTGACATGTTCAGGTGGGATACAAACTGCGGCAACAGTCAAACTCCTGCTTTCCAGGGAGCCTGTCTTCAGGCTCTATTCCTGTCCCTGACAAACCAGTCAAGGGTAAGGTAGGAGGCACATCATCACTATGAGTCACTAATGGGCTGGAGAAGGATGTCTGTATTGCTGCTGCTGGGCTTTTCTTGTGGCATCCCTACCCAGGAGTGGTAGGGATGCCTGTCCAGAAAGGCCAGAGGGGTACAGTGCCCCTTTGCACCCTTCCAGCAGCACAGCTCGGATCCTGTCTCCTGAGAAGACAGCTGCCTTCTGGACTCTCTTGCCTGCTAAGCTGCTAGCTTAGATGCTGGGAACCTCCAAAAAGTACAAGCAATGCTGCTTTGAGGGTCTGAGGACCACGGAGGAGTTTTCCAGGAGTCTGTGGTGCCTCAGGCAAGCAGTATGATGCAGGAGAGGAGCGTCAGCTCTGTGCCCATCAGGCCTCAGCATTAAAATGCTGTTCTCGCTTGAAACACTGATGTGGGTCTAGAGGCTGCCTTTTCCCTAGCTTAGGGAGTAGGTGGGCTTGATGGGCTCACAGGGGTGCTGTGGGCCGGTGGGGGTGGCTGGGGTGAGTAGCCTGGAGGCAGCAGAGATTTGCACAGTGTGCGTATGGGTATGTCTGCATGTGTGGGTGCATGCTGGCCACCCAGTCTGCTCTTTGCCCACCCCAGGAGGGACACTTCCACTCCTTGTGCATTTTAAGTTGATCCTTCTCATGTTACCAAGTTTTATTTTGCTTTCTTTAAGTGTTAATCTGAGTTTTTGCCTTGCACGTCATGTGTGTGACTCTTACCCAGTCAACAGCCAACATCTGACCTGCCCACACTGCCAGCTAAAGCTGCCTTTGGAGAAGGAGCTCACTGCTGCATCCCAAGAGATGCTCTAGAGGCCCAAAGCCAGAGCAAGTCTCTTCTGTGAAGGGCCTCTCTGCAGATAGTGGCAAAGGAAAAGCTTGCCAAGCTCCTTATGTCTCACCTGTCCCCTCTGAGGAATGCCACCACACACTGTGTCTACCTGAATTCACTCTTGATGTTGCTATATCTCTTAATACCACTCTTGGTGGTGCTATATCTTCCTACTCTCTTCTCTGCCACTTCTCTGCTGATTAACCAAGAGTGTGGGGATTCATTTTCTACTCCTGCTTCCTTCCGGTGCACCAGATGGCAGGTCCAGTCCCACTCTGCCTCAAGTAGGCAACTGTTTCCTTCCGTGCATTGCTTTGACTTCGCTTTCCTCCAGTGTAGCTCCCATAGCAGCAGCCTGACTCTGGTCAGGCATTCTCTCTTCCAGCTCCGTCACTGCCCACTCTCCCTCCATCTTTCCTCTCTTCAGGCACCCTGGCCCATGCACCAGGGATGGTCCCTGCTCCCTGAGCACAGAAATGGGCACCAAGAGTTGCATGCAGCCTGCGACTGCCTCTGCAAGCAAGTGGACCTTGTTCCCAGCAAGCAGAAGTCACCAGTGGCATTGGAAGTTCCTGCTGTCCCCACCTTTCCTACATCTTTTCCCACTGCCCACCTATGCCCACCAAACTCAAGGCACAGTTGCTGGGTGCTTTAATTATCTGAGGTCCCTGCTGCTATCTGGAGTCATGTAGGTTGTGTTTGCCTCTGTGCAGGCGGTGAGCAGCCAGGCTTGTCCCGGTGCCCCAGGAAGGCTGGCTCTGGTGCACTGATGGCTTCATGGACTGCAGCACAGGGAAGGGCACCAGTCTTTTTTCAGGTGTTTCTAGTTTTCTGTGTGCAGTGAAGAATGGAAGCAGCCTTTCACCTGCTGTGGCAAAGCAAAATACCTTGTACTCCATTATTGCTTGTCCAGACAGCTTTCTAGCCTTAGAGCAACTGTGTGTGCTTTTTTTGGTGGTGCTGCCCTGTCCTCTCTGCTTAGGGCTCTTGCCTTCTGTGCAAGCACCCGGGATGGACCCATCTCCCTTGTGCCTTCCCCGACCAGCTGGGCTCCATTCCTTCTCCAGGCTTCCACCCTTGTCTTCTGTGCAAGCATGCTGTCTGCAGCATCCCTCGGTAATGAGGCCGAATGGGAGAGGGCTGCTGCTGCTATGAGAGGGCTCCCATGCTGCCAGGGCCCTGTTGCAACAGGATGGCAGTTCTGCAAGGCTGGAAAAGGGAATGAATCAGGCAGGCATCCTAGAGATGCTCTGCTTTGTCCAGGTCGTTTCCTTTCCCAATGCCTTTCTTCCCCCTTGCCCCCAGATTTGTTTCACTGCTCTTCACCAGCCATGTTGTGTAGAGAGGACTACTCCTCATCCCAGTGAGAAATGTCCACTGCCCCGATCCCATTCCTCCTCCTGTGGCCAGCTACCGTTTCTGGGGCTTAGAAGTTAGCACAAACTGCAGGTGGTATTTTGCCTGGGAGGGGACAAGACCTGCCTGCCTTCCCCTGTACAGCTCCATAGGCCAGGAAGCCACTGAGGCAGGTAACCAGTTTGTCAGGCGCAAAGCAGACAGTCCCAGATACTAGGCACACGTGCAAAGCAGCACAACCTTGTTATCTCCTGTTTCCACATGGTGCCTGCCTCCCACCTGGGTCAGGGTGCTGCTCACAGCTGATGGTCGTGATTTCAAACCCGCCTGGACACACTCCAGCCAGCCTTAGTCACCCCTACGCTCTTTTGTTTCCTCCACTTGTCTAGGAGCGGGTTTTGCAAGCCTGCATACAATCTGGTGTGTGAGCTTCCCCTTCTGTCACTCTTGCCTTCTGTAGCTTCCTACCCCTTCTGGTTTCCATCTGCTTCAGATCTTCACTGGAAGCATCTTTCTTCTCCCCACCAGTCTCTCTCTCACACTGCGCTTCCCTTGCTGCCATTTGTTGTGTTTGGTAAAGTGAGCTTCCAGAACTGCTTTGGGAAGAGGTGTTCTCTGATGTGGAACAGCACTTCTGTTCATCAGGCTTTCAAATACAAGTTGCCCCTAGTGCCATCTTTAATGGTGTGCAAGGAAGGCAGGCAGTTGTCCAGGAGGCTACTGGCCGAATTTCCATGTGTATGTCCAGTGCTCGGTTGGCTGGGTAAAAGTTCCCTGTGCATTTTGGTTTGTCCTTCCACTCATTTCCCTTCATCTCCCCCGTTCATTTATTTATCCCCAGCCCCCTCCGCCCCACCCCAAGAAGTCGAGTGTATAAGCACCAGCTCCACTACCATCCGGGTAAGTTGGGTGCCACCGCCTGCCCAGAGCCGCAATGGGGTCATCACCCAGTACTCCATTGCATACCAGGCAGTGGAAGGAGATGACAACACCAAGCATGTGGTGGATGGCATTGGACGGGAGCACTCCAGCTGGGAGATCAAGGACCTGGAGAAATGGACGGAGTACAAGGTGTGGGTAAGGGCTCACACCGATGTGGGGCCAGGACCGGAGAGCATCCCTGTGCACGTGCGCACTGACGAGGATGGTAGGTGTTACTGAACAGCTCCTTCAGCTACTGCCTTGGGGTAACCAGGACTCTCCTAGCTGCATTGCCGGGAAAGGGGGGGAAGGAGTGGGGATGTTGGCCCAAGAGTGGTTTTCAAGCAGGACCAGAGGCTGTCAGGAGCAGTGCTTTGGTCAGCTGCTCCAAGGAGTGAGTGTCCACAGTTGCCCTGGAGTTGAGGGTGGGGGATTGCTCTGCTGGCCCTTGCTCTGATGCAATGGTTGCTTCCAGGCTGTAGGTCAGATGTCCTAGCGTGGTCCCACAAGGGTCCTGTGTGTATTAGCAGTGCTTCCTGCACACAGGAGGAGGCATTGCACTGCTTTGCCATTTGGACTTTCTAGTGTTTTGGGGTGGTGGTTTCCATTTTACTGAAGGTGTAACGTGAGTTCTCCCAGCCAGAGGTTTCTTTCACGTTGTGATCAGGACTTAAAAGTTGACTTGTTGACCTGAAATCCAACAAGCTAAGGAGGGGAAAAGAAATCAATTTGAAACTTGTGGCTATCACAGGAGAGCTGCTGCCTGCCCCAGCTTGCAGGCAAGCCACAGCTTATATAAATCTGCTCTTCTGCTCGAGAGTCAGAATATCGCATGTACAGAACACTTTACTGGATACGACAGCTTTAAAGAGAAATTGCTTTGTGTTAGCAGGGCTGTCAGTTATGTCATCATGGCTTAAGCCATTTCCTTTGAAAGTGCCAGAGCTCAGGGTGACAGTAGGAGCTTCCATGGCTTCATGCTGACCCCAAAAGCTGTGGATCTAATGGGAGAAAAAGGAGTTGCAGCGTGCAGGCAAAGAAAGGATGATCTCTGCGTTGCCCAGTCAGCGTAGCAAATTGAAACCAGACATGTTACAGTTTCCCTAAATGGGCGGCCACTGTCCCCCACGTCTCCGTGGCTCTGGAAGTGGCATCCAGGAATGTTTGCTGACTGCATTCCTGGTCTGGCAAACACATCTGTGTGTGTCCTGCTGCCTGTATGGCTTGCTTCAGTTCTCATTCTGCAGAGCTGTAGCCCAGGGGAAGCTGCTACCCCAGAAATGTCGCAACAAACTCTCTCAGTTAGTTTTCAGGCACAGTGGTTGGACATTCCAGCTTAGCTGTCAGGAGTGATTTCGTATCCCTCTGACATGCTGATGTTTAGTAGATAACCGTGATGAAGGAATGAGAAATGCTGAACTGTGATCTAAACACAAATTGAGCTTTCCCTCTTTGGTTCTCAGGTGCAGCACATATTTCCCATAATGGGGTACGATGGTGTTCCTCGAAACACTGTCATCTGCTCACATTCACATAATTTTGTGTCCCTGCAACATCCCCATATTACGTCCTGCCAAGGCCTCCCGCCTTCTCTTGCCAGCAGAGCTTGACACGCAGCTTCTGTCTGGCTCTCAGGGAGGATCTTGTTTTTCACTTGGACTCCCAACTGTGTGTGTGGGCAGGTGTCTTGCTAGGGCAGGAGAGCCCTGTGGCTTGTGCAAGGTCACTGCACCAAGTGAATTGTGGATTACAGCGCAGGCTGCTCCAGCCAGAAGGAGGTAACCATTCAAGCACAGCCCCCTCCGTTCCCATACCTTGAGCTGGCCTCGTGGTACTAAAGTGCTCCATTCCTTCTTTCTCTATTTCATTTAATTATCTACAATTAAGAAGGACATCTGGGGAAAATAATTAATTGCCCTGCGGCTTAAAAACTGTGCTTACCTACTGGGTAGCTGTTTCTTCCCATTTAGTTGGTTGAAACAGCAATACCCATTATGTCTGCTTGTCAGCTATCCATTCCCTAATTATCTAGTACTGATTATTTCTTACTGTGTTGAGAATTGGGGCGTACAGAGTTCCAAACCCCTGGATTTTCCCCGGTAGTGGAGGGCGGAAGGGGTCCTGCAGTAGTGGTGCAAGGATGGAGCCCAGGTCCTTCACTTGGGTACTGAGCACTCGTGTAGCAGCGATGTTCTCTGCAGGGAGTGCACACCTCTGCTCCCCGCTGCTTCAGATGGAAGGAGCTTTCCAGGAGCAACTGAGAAGCTAATTTTTTAGCATTGACATTTTTGTCACAGTCAATGCAAGAGCAAAAAGTAATAAGGAGGTAATTTTTCCAAATGGTAAATAGGGTATAAATACATTTTTAAACGGGCTTCACCTTGCAAGAAAATGGATATTTTCTGGGCAGTGTAATTTTTCATTTTATTATCAAAAAGCATTCAGCTAGCCGTGCATGAAATACAGTCCCCAGAGCTGTCACAATCCCCATGGGCCCCTTTATCTGGCTGAGTTCAGTGACTGCTGTCTCTGAGCTCTGGGTTATTGTTTTAGGATGGCGCTTTTCCTCCTCATTAACCTCTCGCTGTCACAGGGGAAGAGTGTGTGCGCTCTGGCTGATGGCAGGTACCAGGGCTCCCCACAGGGCAGGCTCGGCACCCAGCCACACTACCTGGGGTTGTGGGACTGCATTTGGGTGTACACAGAGGGAGCTGAGAGGAGGTGTTGTGACAAGCAGGATGTAAAGAAGGCTTCAAAACCCCTGCCTCTGCTGCAGGGCACCCTGAGCTGCAGGTGGTTACCCTGTTCTTTATATGCTGCTGTATTCTTGTATTCTTCCTTGCTCCCCCTACTGCTGGAGACAAGATGGACCCTGGGTCTGATCCAGCACAGTGGCTTTTATTAGGGGTGCTCCTGCATATCACAGTCATGCTTTTTCCTACTGAGAGTAGCAGAAGTGCTTGGGTGCTGGGAGAGGGTCCGGGGATATGGTCCCGCTGGAAAACTGCCATATGACGTCCTGGGCAGGTACAGGGAACTTGTGGCATCAGGGCCATCCTTGTAATGAGGTGGAGGGAAGGTAGCAAAGGAGGGAGATGTAGATGACAGTAGTTGTGTGGTGCTTGCTAACTGTCTGTCCTGTGTGTGTTACAGTGCCCAGCGCCCCACCGCGAAAGGTGGAGGTAGAATCTGTGAATTCGACGGCCATTCGGGTGAGCTGGAAGCTGCCCATCTCCAACAAGCAGCACGGGCAGATCCGCGGGTACCAGGTTACATATGTGAAGCTGGAAAACAACGAGCCCCGAGGGCAGCCAGTGATCAAGGACGTCATGCTGTCGGAAGCACAGGTACAGTGTGGGGACCAGGGGCTGGTGGGCATGGCACCTTCCCTCTCCGCAGAGGGCCAGGCTGGGTGGATCCAAGTATTTCTTGGCCTCCTCTTGCAGCTCCAGAGCGTGGGACTCAGCCCTGCCTGAGCAAGGCAAACAATTTATCCCTAAACTGTGGGTTACAAATGGGTGAAAAGCTTAATCAGGAAAGGATTGTTTAGGAAAGATGATGTATTGGATGATGCTCCTTTCTTACCCTTTTTCTGACCTGTACCTCTCTCTGCCTGCTATGTCCTGTGCAGACTCCAGCTGGAGCAAATTATGTTTTGCCAGTCAGGTTATGAAACCACCGGAGAGTTTTAAATAAGCCTTGAGTCTGCTGCTTTCGTGCTGCTGACAATGTTCAGGGCAAAGCTTCTCTATTGGCAGAGTCCACCAGGGTGCTGCCTGCTCGTGGGGCGCAGGGGTGGCTCTGCACTGTTGGGTGGGCACAGCCTCCCTTCCCTCCTGCTTTTGCAAGGCAGGCACTTGACTTTGTGTTGCCTCTAGAAACCAAACTGTAGGTGAAGCCAACGGACTCTGGGAAAGACTGGGGGAGGGAGGGGGAGGAAGAGTGAGGTGCAGACCCACATCACCTGTAAATGACTTTGCCCTCTGCAATTGCTGTCCAACAATCTGCTCATATTTATGCGATCTCCTGGATACCTCACCAGCTGTGAGCTGAGACTGTGTTCCCACGTGGTGCTCCAGGCATGGTTGTGCTCTGCCCAGCCCAGCAATGTGTAGTTGCCTCTTTCCTAGGGTCCAGGGAAGTTTTTGGTGCCCTGTCTGTGATGAAATACAGCTCTTCTTTGGAGCAAGGGTCCTTCATCCTGGATGACCCATGCTGATCTCAACAAAGATAATCGTATAAATGAAGTACAGGAACCGCTGGTGTTGGAAGTGATGAGTAATCGATTCAGAGCTGGCTAGCTTGAATGATGCCCAATATAAATACTGGAGAGCTGCAACGATTAATTGATCTGTCTCCTGAATGCAGCTGTGAATCATTTATACGTTTGTCAGTGGGGAGTGCAGTGCTCAGAGGCGACTTTACTCCCCATTCTGAAGGATAAAACTCAGTAATAAAGTGGAAGGGGAAAATTAAAGGCAGAAAATGCTTTTAGGGTCCTTGCAGTTGTTGTCCGGGGCACGTCTCTGTTTATGTTTCAGATGTTGCTTTATTTTAATTGCTAGAAAAGCTACTTACTGCCCTTTACTTATTCCAGGAGGATATAATCTTCTGTGTTGTTTGAACAATTGATGCTGTGTTGTTCAGCTGGAGTTTGGAGTTAATGGATTGGTCCCAAGCGTAGGTGGGCGAAGTTGGCAATGTTGTTCTTGTTGGTGTTTTCAAATATTTTATGCTTGCCCAGCCAGTTCTGCTTTTGCTCCTAACTCATACATTTCAGAGAAAGAAACCCCAAGCTAATGTGCAGGAATGAGGATGTCGGAGCCAGAAACTTTCCAAGGAGTGCTGGATTTTGCATTATTTCATATGTGTGCATCAAGGAGGCAAGTTGCTTGAAGTTTCCTGGCCTGTCAGACAACTTACCAGTCTTTCATATTTGGTGAATTTATGTGGGAAAGTTTTTGATTGCTGTGATTTTTTTTTTTTTTTTTTGGCATGTATGGTGCTGAACTCATCTGCTGTAATTTTTGGATGGAAGTGAAGGCCAAAAGATAGTTGCAGAGAAGTGACTACTCTGAAGGAGTCATGTCACTCTTGGGATAAACTAATGGTGACCCTGCAGGGAAGAGGTTTCACTGACTTGGCAGAAGAGATCTTTATTTCCCACAAGAATGAGAAGCCAGGCATGACCTGTGCTTGTGATGAAATACATCTGCTCTAGAAGCTGAAGAACCCTGTAAGAACTGCCATGTTTCAGTACAGCAGCGGATGTCTTTGCAAACAGCCAGATCCAACTTCAATGAGTAGTCTTGGAAGAGTTATTTTCTATGGAAGAAAACAAAAAGATTCACAGAAACACCTGTCCCTGAAGGTCACAGGATGAAGATGACCAGAATATAGCTGCAGTTCAGTAGTCGTAAACATTCATTCCAGTGCACAAGACATTCATTCGAGTGCACAAGGAGAGAATGAAACTAATTGAAAATCTGGGGTCAGGGAAGGAATTCTCTGGACATGTAGGCAGAGCCCCTCCTCCTGCCTAGCCAGGCTGTCTGCTGATTTTGAGTGGGTATGTACCACATAATCTGCTTCCTGCAGATGGTATGAAGGCACTGGTATTAAAGCTGACTTGTGGTTTTTGCTGATTGAAGATGAGAAATATAGAGAGAGTAAACGAAGATGAAAGGAAAAAGGAAAAGGAATGGAGATGTTAGCTATGCAGATAATATAGATTCAGAGTTTTCAAAACCATTTGAGCAAAAAAGACTAAAACATCAGCAGAGTAGTGGGGGCCCTGGTGCTGGAGAGATCACATTTTATTTTATAGCTTCCTGCCTAAGGAGAGTAATCAGTTGCTAGGAAGGTCCTGCAATGGAGCTGAGGCATCTCCCTCCCCTCTGTGGCTGCGCCTGTGACTGATTACCTCTGTCAGACTTCTCCGTGCCTTCCATTCGGAGCTCTCACCTCCTACTGACAGTCTGATGGACAAGCAAATGTGACTGTGCCCTGTGGAGGAGCGCCCAGCGAGAGCAGGTGTATTGCTGTGGAGCTGGATCAGATACCCACACCACCTCCTGCACTGGCCCTGCCCATCGTGACTCAGCCAGGTCCCACAGTGGGCGATGGCTAAAGGTTCATTTCTGTGCCCTGGATGTCCTTTCCCTCTTGCCGCAGATGCTGTGCATTCCTGGCTCTGTGCACAATGCATCCTGGCACCGAGAGAGCCTTTGGTAGGAGCAGGGGCACCGGTAAAGGGTCTCAGCTGTGCCCTATGACTCTCCTACAGGTCCTCGCCAGCTTGAGGGAGCAGGAGATAGCAGGGCCATGGGGCGCTAGCACTAGGTTCTTCAGGGCAGGGCAGAGGGCCACTTGCTCTCCTTGGTCTCAAATCTGTGGGCAGCTGCAGCATGTCAGGAGGAGCGATGGGCTTGATCCCTCCAGCCTTTCCCAGGCTGCCAGTCCAATGTGCCCTGCAGAGCTCAGTGCTGAGCTGTGCCGGGCAGCACTGGTGGGTCTGGAGCGCTGGGCACATAGGAAGCAGCGGGGCCAGGGGAGGACAGGCTTTCCTGTTCGGGCTCCCCTCCAAAACAGGCAACTAGACCCTGCGTGAATCTAGCTGTGGATCCTTTGTGTGCTGCTTTCAGCCTGGAATGTCTTGCGGGGGTACTTTATCCCCATGCTGCTATGTGTCATCAACAACTGCTCCTGCCCTTGACTGTGTGACGTATTTGCCAGGGAGCCTGCTGCCTGCATCACCCATGTGTGGATGCAGCATGCACATTAGCCTCGCTGCTTACAGCCCTCTGCAGATCCAGGCCTGCCCAGAGAGCTTTGCAGGGCTTCTGCTGCTGGGAGCTGGCTGGGTACGAGGAGGTCGGGCTTTGTGGAGGAGGGACTCCTGCCACCTCCTTGTCCTGCTCTGCAGAGTCATGGCAGGGGAGAGGTGTGCTGCCCATGTGAAGGGCTGCGGGCTCACAAGAAGGTTGTGAGGTCTTTGCAGGCAGCGCTTCTCCATCCAGCATACACACCAAGTGCACATCCCACCACCTTGCTCCAGAAGAGCAGGAAGAAGTAACAGCAAGCACTTCAAGATGTTGGATTGAGATCAAAGGAGAAGGGGGAAGCAGAGACTCTGATTCTCCCTGGGCAGTGCCCACCCCAGGCATAACACAGAGGAATTTACAGCCTCCCTCTTTCGCTGGGGGATAGTCAAGGATTTTTATCTGAATCTACTTGGAACAACTCCTCGTGCATGTGTATTCGTCTAGGTAAGAGTCTGGCATGGAGGTGAGATGTACTCTGTGAGTGGAACAAAACTTAAAGGTACCATCCAAGAGGCATTTCACAAATGGACAAAGGTGGAGTTCTGGAGCCCTCGGACCTCTCCACATCCCACAAGCTGAGCACCCGAGTTTACATCTGGAGTTTCACTGTTGTACCTAAGTCAGCGTAGCACAGAGGAGAAGGATCTGCAGGAAAACCCCAATATCCACTTCCCATAGCTGGGACTGTTTAGGGGGGCTTGAGTTTGTCTTTAGCAAGAGCTGTGGTCAGGGAAAACAGCCATTCCCTGGTGAGACGTGACTATGTTGTGCTGTGTTGAAGTGTAAAATGGAACGTTAAGGCATTGCAGCTGCCATAAATACACAATGCTAGCTTCAGCACTTCCCTGAGCTATCCTGCCCCATCCACACCGCACTCTTTTTATGGCAGCTCTTGGGCATTTCAGATCAATTTGTCTTACTGACCAACCTTAAACAGTTAAGAAGCAATTGAGCTAGTTTAAGGAGGGAAGTGTTTTGATCTGCAGATTATATTTTCGTAATGAAACTGAATTTATACCAGGGTATTTATGCAGGCCTGGCTTTTCACTGTTCCTCCAGCACAGATCTCAAGGCGTTTCTTTGCACTCTGATCTGATGCAAGATTAAAGTCCACTGAAACATAAGAGCAAACAGAGTTTGAACATTAAACACTTGCTCTAGAATCCTAGTGGGTGATAAACTCCCTGCTGTGGTGTGAGAGGCTGTGCAATGCAGTAGCTTCCTGAGGCCAGCTCTGCTCCACGGTTCATTGCAGGGGTCATCACCTCCTGCTCCTGCAGCTACATGGAGGCGGTTTGGGGTGTTACCATCAGTGTGACCCCTGTCCACAGGGGACATGGTGTTGGAGCAGGAGTGTACTTCTGGGAAAAGTTGCTGCCAGGCCTCGTATCCTTCCTGTAGCAAGACTTTTGACAGGTTTTAGATCAGCAGGACAGAACGTGTGGCTGCTGACCACAGCGTGGGCTGGCTAGTGCAGGTAGGACAGCAACAGCAGTGACTTGGGTTGGGCTGAGCATGCAACACTGGAAAAAACACCAAAATGTGTGCGGAAGGAGGGTCCTTAGTGACCATAATACTTAGTGAGGGCCTTGGCTTTATAGGAAGTCTTTAGGGACAATTTGACCTCTTCGATGAAATTAAATTTCAAGATGGTTTAGGGGGATAATTCTAATGCCCTTTCATAGCGTCAAGTAAGTGAACTGTAATAAAATCTTAGAGGAACATTTCTCCAATAAGAGATTTTTTCTGAATTTAGAGAAGAAAAGAACAAATATTTTGAAGGCATGCCATATATTTTACTGCTGAGGAGAGTACTCAGCCACTGTGATAAACTGTAGTCTGTGAGGGCCACCTCAAATAGCCTGAGTACAAGAGGCAGCTTGTACCTTTAAAACTCTTCAGTACTTCTGCAGCACTTGCAAGTTCTCAGCAACTTCAGCAGCGTTAGCTGGGCTTCCCAGTGTCCTGAGAAGTCAGTATCTGAGCACCATTTCACAGCTTGGTCAGGCTTGCCAAGGCTCACACTGTGAGTCAGGGGCAGTACGACTTATCTTCCACTTTCATCTGTGTGCTTGAACCCATCGACTGATGCTTCCTCCAGGCAGATTTAGTAACCTGAGATGTAACGAGATGTAAGGCATCACCTTGGCTGAGAGAGCTCGCTGTGATCTCTGCAAACCTTCCTTTGGTGCATCAACCACAAAGAACAGTGCTATGGGCGTGCATGGCAGCAGCCAAAGTCTGATAAATCTCACCACCCCAATGGAGCTTTAATGCTTTAAAACCCCAAATCCAGCCAGAAACCGGCGTATTCCTTCTTCAGAGCCCTAATTGAGCTGCCGTGGCTGGAAACTCATGTGAGATTTTGCTGGGAGATGGTTTGTGTGGAAGTCTTACCTGCAGGGCTGCTCTTGCGAAACAAGTGTTTGCCGTTTGGTGTTGTGTAATTGGGAGTGAGAAGCTGTTTCCTCAGTACATCCAGCAGTTTGAGCCTTGCTCCAAGGCACATGGCGCCATTGGAGAGGAGCAGCTTAGTGTGGAGCTCTGTGTAAGGTCTCAGCCTCTCTTGCGCTGTTGACAAGAGGTGGCACTTCTCAGTTTTCTGAGGTCCCCAGAGCATTTTCTTGCAAATGGTACAGGAAAGGAAAGCTCTGTAAACGTTGGATTGGTGCTTCCCTGCAAAGAGTGTCCTCTTGAGTTTTGTGTGTTGGAGTCTTTGGTTCTCAACAAGAGATGGTGGCCGGCGGATCACTAGGACTGAAACTGGAGGTTAGGCCACAAAACTGTAGTGAGTGACTTGTGGGGCAGCGGTCAGCCCCAGGGCCTTGTTGGTACAAGCTGTCCCTTCTTGCTTCTGCTTGTTGAAGGGGAGGAAAAGCACAAACAAAGCCAGAAGGGGAGAGGACTGCAAAGGTAGGAAGTGTGACCTCTCCATCTATATGAGAAGGAAGCTCTTTGCCCCTGTTTGTGTGAATGATCTCAGACCTACTGCGCAGGCTAGCAGCATGTAGAAAATTGCTCTATGCCATTTCTTCCCATGGCACAGCCTGTGCCAAGTTACCCTCTGTGTATAAGTGTTGTAATCCCCCTGACCCAGTCCTGCTAACCCCTGGTGTTGTCATCGTTGTCATCCCTTTCCTACACGTTGCCCCTTAAAATTCTGTGTCTCCATTTTTCTCTCCTCCTTCCTTTCTCCCCCGTCAGTGGAGAGCTGAGGACTCCGTCGACTATGTAAGTACCACTTGTGTGTATTCCAGGTTGGAAAAGAGGGGTTTGGTAAATCGATTTGTGAGTTTTGTAGACACAGTGCTGTCAAAACATCCCTTTCACTCCCTTAATGAGGCTGGAGAGTTACATTGTGAAACCTTCCACAAGCAGCAAATCCAGAGAAAATTGGCATTTAGATTGCTACTAAATGCAGAAAAGCAATTGACATTTCCTATAATCTGTATTTCCAGCTTGTTGCAGTGCAGTTTTAGGCAGGCTCAAGTGATCAACTCAGGAGGTGCATCGTACTTTCTGCAGTAGTTGGCCCACTGAGTTACACGGTAAAATTAGATATATAATCTTTAAACCACATTGATTGTAGTTATGAAAAATAACCTACACTCTCAATCATGACCTTTGGCTGAAACACAGATAATAATAAGGAAACAATCACATTTAAGCAGTTAAATCCAATTTTTCCCACATAATTTTCAAATACAAATTTGGAGGAACAAACTAGAAAATGACCTTTTGAGAGTCAGCAATTCAATTATGTGCCCTTCGGTGAGCTTTCCCGGCACTATGCGTTTCTCTTCCTGCTTTATACAGAGGATTCTCGCTTGAAGTGGCTTTGTCATGACAGCACTGTGTTTACATTATGCAATCAGACCTTCCTTCCTCCATCCTTCGTCTTTCCCTCCTCCCAGCTCGCTTGCTTTGCTCCTGGTGGCATGCCTTTGCGTGAGAATTTCTCTTTGCATGGATTTGGGAGGAGTGAATTCTCTTGGGATGTTCAGAGTCTGCAGGTTTTGTGTGAGTGCTTCCCCCGCGGGTCCATTGGCACGGATCGGACTGCGTGTCCACTCACCTGCACACATGATCTGCTGCAGGGGCGGAGTTGGGATCGGACTCTGGTTCACACGGTGATTTTGGCGGGGTTCTTGTTGGTGCTTGTTGATTTTTCTCTGGGCTGGCTGGTTCTGCAATGGTAACATGGTGATTTTGATGAGTAAGCCTGGACAGGTAACCTGAACCAGCAGCACTGACTGGAAATCAGCAGGTTTAATAGCATGGGTGTTTGTGTGTGTGAGTGATGGGAACTGGCTGTGCTCTGAGAGCAACCACAGGCACCGCTCGTACCCCTCGAGCTGGCAGGGATCCCCCAGGCAGAGATCGGACCCTGGAGCAGCCTCTAACAGTGACTCGAGCTTAACCCTATCCATCTCTGCTTTTCTCCTTGTCCAAAAGGGTAAATAACCGTCCCAGAGCCTCTGCCTCCTTTCCAAAAGCTCCCCCAGCCCAGCTGTCTCTTGCCTCCTGACCTGATGGGTATGGCGTGTCTTTCACAGCCTCCACAGATGAATGCAGTTCAGGGATCTCTGCCCTGAGCTCGCAGAGAGCTGTTAGGAGCTGCTGAGCTCGCTATGTTTGCTCGTTTGCAGGCCTGGCCAGCCTGCTGGAGGCCAGGAGGGAGAGCATGCTCCCCTCTTTGATCTCAGATTGAAGTTTGGAGCCATGCCCTCCTCCTGCCCAGAGGAAGCCAGAGCATGCAAGGGTGATAGCACCCTGCTGAATCCTCGCTCCTCTCAGACCTCCCATGGCACAGGGTTTTCCCTCCAGGTCTTGCCAACGCCTTGCACTGACCCCATCCTATCCCTAACACTGTGCCTGGCAGGGAGGGTGAGCACGGTGCTGCAGGTGCTCCTCGCCCGGGGCCCCTCGTCTGGCATGGCCGTGCCACTGCCTGCATTGCCTCTCTGTGGCTCCCTGCAGCTCTGCTGCAAGAAACAAGTTTAAAAACCACCAAATTAGCCCCTAAGAGGTTTCCGCAGCTGGCTGAACTGACTTTTGCTCTGGTTCACAGCTCCATAGTGCTTTTACTCACAGGCTTGCTGTGGCAGGGTGGCTCTGGCTTCATGCAGGACCATCTCTGGAGCAGATCTCCTCTTGGCAGAAGCTGTGGGAGAGCACAGCTGCTGGCACAGGTTGCTGGTGGGTCCCTGGCAAGGCCAAGTGTTAGAGGCAGGGGTTCAAATTAGGCAAGTGAGTGCTGGAGTGGCAGCGGTTGTTGTTTGCTGGCTCTGTGTGAGACGTGTGCTTGAGTGTGATGCACGAGTGTGAGCCAGCAAGTGTGTCGGTGTGCTGCTGTTGGAGACACTGACCCCAGTGCTCTCCTTTTGCTCACTCCAGTAACAAGTATTTGCTCTTCTCGTTTCCCTCTTCTCCACCTCATGGATGTGCTCCCAGGAGACGGTCATTGGAGGCCTGCTGCCGGAAACCACCTACTCCGTCACAGTCGCTGCCTACACCACCAAAGGAGATGGTGCCCGCAGCAAGCCGAAAGTCATCACCACCACAGGGGCAGGTGAGTGTGGGGAGCAGATCCCACAGCCTTGTAGGGGTGGTGGTAAAACCTCCCAAGAGCTGCATGGGGAGAATGACCAAGGCCCTGGTACAGGAGGAAGCGGGAGGGCTGGAGATGCTGCAGAGGTACCTGCTCTTGTGATCTCCAGCCCTTACGTACAGGCTTTGCCACTGGATCACCTGAGCAAAGTGCAGCAAACAAGCAGACAGACACTGCCAGGGCCCGTGAGAGGGCAGTGAAACTCACGGGTCTGAGCTCCTCTGCATAGTCCAGAGACCTGGGAAGAGGAAGCCTGGAAGTCCAGGCCCTCCCTCAGCTTTGGAGTCATGGCCTTGTTCCCGTAGGCGAGTGCTATTTCGTGCTTCCTGCAGTGACTGCAGTGCTGCCTGGGGTGGTCCCTGGCACAGGGGGTTCCTCAGAGGTGCTTCTCAGCTGCCCCCCAGCCATTGCTACTGCTGCCTCCCCAGGCTTACGTAGCTGAGCCTGGCTGCTCCTAGAGCCGTGGTAAAATCTGGAATGCAACAAATCCTGCCATAGAAGTGCTGCGGATACAACTTCTAGGTCCTGGTGATCCCAGCCGGTTCAGTTCTGCTGTCTCAGTAGAGACTCGTACCCTGTGCCTAGTGCAACACAGGAGCCTCAGCCTGGAGCAGGGGCACCCGGGAGTTCATCAGGTGCTTTCCTCCGGATGTGGTCAAGCTTATCTTTGACAGTGGCACCAACTAGTTGACATTGTCTTGTCCTTGATTTCCACTCACTAGACCTGTCCTACAACTGATAATCCTGCTGCTTCTCACACCAGCAGCAGGAACAGTATTTACTACTTGTTATTACGGGAATGCAGCTTGTGTAAACTGAGAGCGTTTGTTCCTGGTGCTTTTAAACAAGGAACAGCTTGCCGTCTCCTCTGTGCTGCACATGGGGAGCTCCAGAGGTAGTTTCCACTGTCACAGTCTCAAATGCTGTCTCCCTTGTGCCTTGCCATGATGTATGCTCTGTTCATCAAATTGCTACAGCTGTCCTATAAACAGGAGAAGCTTCCTAAACATCCCGGTGTTGCGCTCTAAACCACAGTGGGTCGTCCCATGTTATGATGCACATTTAAAGTTAATATTTGAAATCAGCTTTGAAAATAATCTGTCCCTTAACACTAGCTGCTGTTAGACATTGTATTATGAGTGCCAGAGGATGGCACTGGCAGTGGAAATGTAATTGTATGTCTTAAACACCTACAAAACCACCCCCAGAGCTGCCTTTGTACAGGCTCATCTGCAGGCTTGACCTCAAAGGGGAGTGTTGGTATCGCCCTCTGATGGCAAAATCGGGGCATAATTCTGTCAAATACGTTGTGCTCATCTGTGGGCTTATATATTTGAAAACTGTGCAAGGATATATAACTAGGTTTGGCTACAATTCCATTTTCGTTTTCATATCAATGGCCCCATCCCTTTGATTCTGAGTATCTTCCCTATCAGTTGATTTGTTTACAAATCTGAGCTGATGTGAAGACGCATCCTTTTTTAACTGAAGGAGATCAAGGTATTAAACCATCAATTTAAGCCATCAGTTCCTAACCAGTGACGGCAACACCCCTTGACTTGTGCAGCATAAACAAAAATCCTGTGGAACGCTTGTGTTCACCTCTCACATCGACACTGACATCACGAACCTGCTCATCAGCTAAGCCAGTGTGTATTCTGATGGCAAACAGCCCACCCAGCTCTGCTCGCTGCCTCTGCAGATGGTAAAACTGCAAGGTTTCAGGATGAAATTTGTCTGCCTCCAGACAGATCAGGGCGCTGGACTCGGGCTTCTGTGTGTCTGTTGTGGTACGGTGCATCGGGGCCAGAGTGGCCTGGTGCTGTGCACTAGCTGGAGTATCTGAAGACCACTGATTGGGAGGACGGGATTCAGATCTTCTCTGAGATAAATATGATGCTTTGAGGTACCTTAAACCTTTCCTGTAAAAGGGGATGAATTTTGGGGCTGGATATGGCTGAATTTGTTCCCTGTTTAGATGGCAGCACATGGGAAAATGGCAGCCAAGGGCTGGCTGGCTCCAGCTTCCCTCACCACTGGATTAGGGTCAGTCTGCCTCTATCCATGTGAATTGTCTGTCATCCTCTTCACCCTGTTGTCTGAACTTTCCCACTTTCCTCAATCCTCATGGACTGAGCAGCACAGAAGCGGTCCTTCCTTCCCCTCCTCGCAGGCTATAGATGGTCATTGTGTGTTTATGTTGCAGTCCCAGGGAAGCCCACCATGATGATTAGCACGACAGCCATGAACACAGCCCTCATCCAGTGGCATCCCCCCAAGGAGATGGTAGGGGAGCTGCTGGGTTACCGGCTGCAGTACAGACGTCTTGATGAGGAAAAGATGAACACTATAGACTTCGGGAAGAGAGACCATCACTACACTGTGACCAACCTGCACAAGGGGGCCACGTACCTCTTCAGATTGTCTGCCAAGAATAGAGCTGGCCCAGGAGAGGAGTTTGAGAAGGAGATCACTACTGCAGAAGATGTGCCAAGCGGCTTCCCACAAAACCTGCGCGTGGTGGGTCTCACCACTTCCACCACAGAGGTTGCGTGGGAACCCCCGGTCTTGGCAGAAAGAAACGGCAAGATCGTCAACTACACAGTGGTATACAGGGACATAAATAGCCAGCAGGACCTGGTTAACATCACCAAGGACACAAGTATCACTTTGACGAATTTGAAGCCCGATACCACTTATGACATCAAAGTGCGGGCCCGCACCAATAAGGGGGTTGGGCCGCTCAGCCCCAGCATCCAGTCCCGGACCATGCCTGTTGAGCAAGGTAAGTGCCCCTCTAACAAGCCCTAACAGCAAGCTCAGCCTCCAGGACAGGGACCTTTGCTTCAGTTATTGAGGCTACACTTCCCTTCGCTCTGACTGATGAGATCAGGTACTGTGTGACTCCCTAGTCTAAAATTAGTTTGGTGAGGGGAGGCTCAACAAAGGTTTCCTTAAAGTTGCTATTTGTGGGAAGGGAGCATTGGTGGTAGCTTCATTGCCTTTGTCACTCCACAGGCACACTTGCTGTTTTATTTGTACGTGAATGGCTCTTACTTGAACTGGAGCAGGTGGCTGGGTAGGATCATCTGCTGATCCAGTACCTGAGGACCACTGTTGTTTGATCATGGCAAAGGGCCAAGAGAGTGTGAGTGGAGGGGGGAGAGAGGAAGGCTGTGGTTCAGCCTACAGCTTCCTTTCTGTGATGCTGGAAAGTATAGTAAAAAAAAGCAAAACTCCACTGGAGACTGGAGAATTGGTAAAAGGCTGCTGCTCTTTTCTCCTCATCTCTCACTTCTCTGCTGTTACTGAACTCTTTGACCTCTGCTGCTGAGTTAGACAAAGAGAGACTTGGAGCCAAGCTGCCGCCTGGCTCCCTCCTGACTTGGCCTTACAGTGCTCAAATATCTTGTTTTTCATTTCAGTGTTTGCTAAGAACTTCCGTGTTAATGCCGTCATGAAAACGTCTGTGTTGCTGAGCTGGGAAGTGCCTGACTCCTATAAATCTGCAGTGCCTTTTAAGGTAAGGGCGGGATGCAGAGGACAGGGAGCTCTGCCTGTGGCAGTGAGCAGGACAGCGAAAAGCAGCACCTTGACCTGCCACATGATGTTTTCAGGCCATCAGACAAGAGACCAGCAGAGCAGGGTCTTGTTGCTCACTGGCCTGAGGTCTTGTGGAGCTCAGATCTCCGAGCCCAGGTTAGTTAGGTGCTCTTACTTTTGAGCACCTGCACATGAACCATGGCACACAGTGGAGCACACTGCTGCTTGCTTTCCCTCCTCTTACTCTTCTTAGGCCAGAAGGTGTTGTAGTTCTGTTGATTTTTTTTCTGTTTTGATCAGTTGTGGAATAGCCAGTAAGAACTTGTCTCACGGTAATGAAACAGGAGAGCAAAATGTTGGCTGAAGCACACCAACAGGAAACGCCAAGCAGTGAAGGCATGCACTGGGCAGAGGCAGTCTGAGAATGGGGGTGTCTCAGGGGTTATAATTCACGCAGTCCCAATCAGTGCTTCACTGCTCTGTCAGCTTTCTCAAGTATCTTGTTACCTGATCTCACTTGGCTGGGCCCTACCAGTCAGGTTGGCCATTGCAGCTCCATGACAGTAGTTGCACAAGCTTGTCCTGATGCCTGACTTGGAGTTGAAGCATGAATAGTTCCAAATGTGACTTAATGGGAAGAGATCACCAGGACAAAGTGGTCTGGACAAAGTGGTCTGAAAACCAGCCAGTGAATCAAATGAAGAATGACTCTTTCTGCAACACGTCCTATCTCAAACATCCAGATTGCCTTTAGGAGTTACTTCAGAGCATCAGGGCAGATGCATAATCCCAGGGAGTGAAGGAGAGAAGCATCATCACTGTTCCAGAAGGTGCTACAGGTGTGAGCAGCACAAGATGTGTCAGTGCAGAGGGATTCTGCAGGAATGACTGCTGCTCTCTTTTCTCCAGCACAGTTCTGGATGTAGTGTCATCCACCAGGCTGCAGACAGCACTGGTATCCCAGTGCCTTCCTGCTCTGTGTGTCCCCCAGTGCGGATCACTGATGTGGGTAAGACTAGAGTGTGGTGGAAATTTCTGCAGATATCAGTGCGGCTTCTCTCCCTTAAGAAACAAGACCAGCATGTCACATAGCCAAGGATAATCTTCCACGCAGTCTCAGCAACTATCTGCTGCCTCTGCAGAGGTGGCCAGGGCTGAAAGAAGCGTGACTTCCCTTCCTTCTTGCATGCGTGCCCTGCTGTGCTGTGCCTACAGAGAACATGCAAGGCCCGCATGAGCTGCAGGGGATCCATGGCCAGGGGAGTGAGGGGAAGGTCTTGAACTGCATCCACATCAAAGTGCGTGAGCACCTCCGCTTCCTTGTTACTAACTCTCCTTGTTTAAATCCTCAAGCTGAATTACCATGATCAATAGCAGACACTTGTTAACATGCGGAGTTTAGCTGAAGCAGACAAGGCTTCTGTGAAGACCTTGTGGTATTCAAAGCTTTCCCAGAGGTAGAGTGCATTAGGATCAGTGTTCAGGTATCTGGCCGCAAGGAACGTCACAGATCCCTGTTACTTTGCACTCTGCTGAAGAACCAGTCTGCTTCGTCTGGGCTTATTCCTGTGGCGCAAAGCCCACCTGTCTCTCTGACAGCGCAGTGCTAGAAAGGGACAGTGTGACCTTTGGAGCAATACTACCACATAAGGATGGTGGAGTGGTTGGAGGTAGCCAGGAGCCGAGGGCATAATGCTGATGCCTTTTCTCAGCCTGGTAGCTGCCATTGCTTACACAGAGGGTGACTCAGGGTCTGCCCCTGCTGGTGGTTAACCCTCAGATGACACAGGAGCAGATGGCATTAGTACTTGCTAACTGAAGAGCAGTCATGCAAACGAGAGTGTTAGAAGGATATTTCTCTAATAGTGTCTTCTTTCTATTAATATTCCCAGACTTGCAGACACACATGAGTCAAGGCCAGGAGCTAAGAGGGTCAGCTCCAGGTCATTGACTGTGCCACTTGAAAGAAATCCTTAACCTGCGGGACTTTGTATTTTTATAAACAAGGTTCACCTCTCTCCTCTAATTCAGGCACATGGGATGCTGAGGCCAGAGCCTAATACTGTAACTAGCATAGCAGATAAATCTCCATGGGAACAATTAGTATTATCTACACTTGATAAACAGTCTCATGCTAAATCTATGTCCCAAAGGGCACCATATTCTACTTTAACAGGTTTAATTAAAGTAGATATTGTTCTGACAATGAATAGTGAGGCGCAGGCAGGACTGGTGCTATTTTTTTATAGGGGGTGAACTGAGACCTTGGGGATTTTCATTGCTACCAAATCAATAATGAAGGTTTGAGATCTCTTTGGGGAATTCTCACAGCTTCTTCTGGTCCAGGAGATAAATTCCTTGTAAAATGTTGCCCAGCGGTTGTGGTGGACCAGAGGCACTATTCCTTTTCTATTCCAATGTGCTTGCAGAAATGTGTTCTGGAGCTTTCATGGAAAGTGCAATGAGACACATTCTTCAACTTAAGAGCAGAACAGAAGGCGGCATCACAAGGTATTTTACAAATGGGGAAAAGGAATAACACCTTTTGAATATTATTATGATACAGGTTCAAAAATAACCTCTGAGAATGCTGGGTAGACCTTTTGCACAGTGTGTCCCACAGAATGTAGTAATTACTCCTGCCCCCAAAAAAGGCAACCTTGTCTACTGTCTCCATCAAGTAATTATCTTTTCCAGTGTTGCACACTATGTGTCTTTTCATGTTTTAGTTCAAAACATTCTTTACTGCCTTGAAATCAAGCAGCAGACCTTCAGCAGTGACATTTGGACCCACCTAGCTTTGCAAATTTTTTCTTGTGACTAGGAGCAGCACAAATGACATTTTACAGCAATCCATGGGCTAGTCAGCAATGCTTGGCAGTTCAGAGCCTTTGGGCCAAATTTCCTG
>NW_010100169.1:163640-183489 GCF_000699245.1 Pterocles gutturalis
TGCTTGAGCTCCTGGGCATCTTCAGCTGCACACAAATGACCGTTTCTGAGCCCTTGAATTATTCTAAGGTTTGTGCAGAGGCCTTAACTAATGGTGCATAATATTTGAGAAGACAGTGTGTTATGGCAGGTAAGGAATGTAGAACTGCTACAGCACTGGTGAAAAGGGGGGGATGTCAGAGAATGCTTCAGGAAGGCATTGCACATGCCAATTCCACTGTCTTTGGACACAAATTTCTGTGCATGGCAGTAAAAATAATAATCTGGTGTCAGGACTGAATTGGAGACTCTGTTCTGGCTGGTTCCAGTCCAAAGCAAGCAGGGAAACTCTGAACTGAAGTGCCTGTCTGTCTCTTCCGCCTCCTCTTGCCCCAGGAGAACAGCCACATCCCCAGCAGATGCCTCATCCACAGGCAGTTGGTGGGCAGATGTCTTCCCTAGAGGCACACACAGAAGCAGTTGATGATGCCTTTATTAGAGAAGACTCACTTCAGAGGCAACAGAACTCTTTGTGGGCTTTGCATCCTTCCAGCATAGCTCTTAATGGTGGAAGTTTGGATTTGTTCAAGTCTGTGTTGAAGGACATGAAGTGAGGTCCCGCTGCTCCCTCAGGACACCCCTGACTTGCCTTCATGTGGAATATCTGGACCTGTACTATTGCAATATCATTGCAAGGAGTGGTGTTGGGACAGACAGCAAAGCACCTAAGAAGATTTGAAGTCTAACGCTCCTGTCTTTGTTGTGCCTATTCTGTGTCAGAGCAGGGTGAGACCTGCCAACTAAATATCTGATATTCCTGCGCTATAAGAAACGTTTCTTCATTTTACTTTCTTCATTCACTTTAGCACCCATCTGATGTAGATGTCTTTGGAGAAAGGTATTAAAGCCCAGGAGAAAATACTTTAAGAGGAGTCAGAGCAGAGAACAACTCCCTCCAGCCATCCTACCTTTGACAGCCTTTTCTGCACGTGGGCAGCCAGCAGAGGCTTTGTCCCTGCAAACCTCTCTTATTTTAGTACTTGATACTTATTTTTGCAGTTCATCCCTGAAGACTGAAGCATGTCAGCAACCAAGATTGATTGCATCTCTCCTCCATTGCTGGCTCTTCACTGCTGCTCCGTTACCTGTTGAGAGTCTCTTCTCAGCAGCAAAAAGCTGGGGCTCTTTTCCTATACTGACCTCCACGCAAAGTGACCTGAAGAGGATTTCAAGCATGCTGAGGCTATTGCTGTTTGGTTAACACAAAAGCAAAGATGCAAATTCGAGGCCTAGCCTGGTCCCTGTCCTCTGCTGCCCTTCAGATCTCTTTCCAGGGCCTTCCTCCTCCCAGCTCCAGCACTAAATATGAGAGCAGTTCTAATCAGCTGCCCTTGTCCCAGCAAGCCAGCAGTTTTCTGCAGATTTCTGCCACCTGCTAAAAAGGTGACTTGGAAGGAAAGTTTGTTCCCTCACTTGCTGCCTGTGTCAGCTTGAACAGCAGGCTCAGCTGGTGAAAAATCTGGTTTACTTCAAGTAATTTTTCTTCTGCGCCGCTATCTTCTCACTCTCAAGGCTGCGTTGGAAAGAGCGTGTTTTACTGTGGGGTCTCTGCCTGTGGCACCTAATAGCTGATGTGGTATAACATGCTCCAGCTCTGCCATTGCAGGTTTTGGCGTGCTGTCTCTTTGCACCACTATCGGGAATCCAGCACTCCCCTGCCACAGGGGACAGTCACTTGGTGGAAGGAAACGTTCTGGTTTATCGCAACTGGGGCACAACCTCTGGTCTCGCTGGTTCTCTACACCCTGTTT
This sequence comes from Pterocles gutturalis, assembly GCF_000699245.1. Classification (NCBI taxonomy): domain Eukaryota; kingdom Metazoa; phylum Chordata; class Aves; order Pterocliformes; family Pteroclidae; genus Pterocles; species Pterocles gutturalis. The sequence goes on from NW_010100169.1 coordinate 165,430, forward strand.
GTCTCTGGGAACTGTTTGAGTTTCTGCCTTTGCAGAGGCAGCACCCAGGGTTTCAGGGTACAAGGGTTGTTCCAGCAGCATTTGGAGTGAGGTTCCCAGGGAAGACGGGCTGTTTGGTGCAGCTAGTACAGCAGTGACCATGGCTGCTGTGCTCTGGGGAGATGGGGGTCCTGCATGTCTGCAACAGGGCACTGAGAAGATGTCACTAGCTTAGGGGCTGGGGGGGGTGGGGCATGCTGCCGGCTGCTCGAGGCCACCAGCAGCTCTGCCCTGCCTGGCCCTGTCCAGCAGCCCCTCATCGCAAGCTCGGCAGCAAAAAAGCAGCACTGATCTCCTGCCTACGGCTGGCACGGCACCAGCATCTGTTGTCATGGCAACAGGGTGTCACACCTCCAGAGATGCTGTTTCGGGTACCAATTTGTGAAACCTGCGCAGGATTTGTCAGATCATTGGTGGGGCGTGTAACCCCCCCCAGTCATCTTGCTGGGAGGGGGATGCTCTGCATCAACTGTTCGATCAGGCATCATCATCTGGTAGACACAGGAACGACACCAATTTAAAGCAGACAGGATTTTACACCAAAAGCATATTGTGTGTTGTAGCCTCATGAGACAAGAAACAAAGACCTGTTCATCTCCACGCGAGGGCAAAGCACAGCCATCTGGTTTCCTCCCCCGAACCAGCGCTGAAAAGCAGCGCGTGTGGCACCACGAGCCTCACCGCTGGCATTGGCCAGCTGGGCTTTGCTGAGATGACCCTCTCTGCTCCATCGCTGCCAGGCGCAGGAAGCGTGGCTCAACCCTCTGCTGGGGGTTGCTCTTCTTTAACTAAAGATTTATGGCTGTTTACAAAGCACACAATAGCTGAACCACCTGAGGGAGGGCCCAGAGCCAAATTGTCATCTCTAACGCTGCCATTTTGAGTGTGAGTTTTTATCAGCAGCTGTCAGCTGCATGAGCATGTCCTTTTCCCATTTCAGATTCTGTACAATAGCCAGAGTGTGGAGGTGGACGGCCACTCGATGAAGAAACTCATAAGCGACCTCCAGCCAGACACAGACTATTCTTTTGTGCTGATGAACCGCGGAAGCAGTGCTGGGGGGCTCCAGCACCTCGTCTCAATCCGCACCGCTCCTGACGTCTTGCAAAGCAAACCCATCGCCACAAACAAGTACATACAGGAAGGAAAATTCACGCTCACCCTTCCCAAAGTCCAGACTGCTGTGCCGGTTAGGTAGGTTGCCATGCCTGGGTGGAGAAGGCAGAGTTCGAGGGCTAGAGATGGGGAAAAAGGCGGGGCAGACCTCTGTCAACCTGTGGATTTTGTAACCTGGGAGTGAATTTCCGAGTAGGCTGCAGTACAGAGCCAGGCATTTACCCGTAACATGGGGTCATACTGCTGGCTCTTTCTGAGCAAATATTTATATGCAATAAAATTAAGACAATTCTCTGACAGTTTGCCCTCACCCTGGTGGGTATACTCCAGATGCTACCAGCAAAAACACAGTTGAGAATCAGGAGGGACTTTCTCTGACACTGTATAATATCCTTTAAATAAATAATGCCTAAAGCCTCAAGGAGATTAAAAAAGCGAGTTTGTGGAGGTCTTATTCGTTACTGTGGTATCCTTGTGCTGAAGCACAGTTCCCCCAGGGTTCTTGCTACAATCCGATTATATAAATGTCCTTCTCACAGCTCCTACACCACCCTCTGGAGCACAGTCTGTAGATCTTCATTAACCTAATGAGCACTAACGGGAGTATTCTCTCATGCAGTTCTTCCTTACTGAACCCTTTTGCAGCTCAGAGGGCAGGGAGAGGAGCAGGTTGTCCTTGGGAGGCCTATGACACATGTTATGTGGTGACCTGCCAGAGAGATGACTTGGGGTCCAGTGCTTACACTTTCCTTCCTTCCTAGGTGGTACTACATCGTGGTTGTGCCAGCAGATCAGAGCACCAGCAGCCCGACTGCTCGGTGGCGGACACCTGATGAGATGGAGCTGGACCAGGTAGGAATCTGTAGCAGTGACTGATGGACATGGCTCCCAGCTGGCCCAGCACATTTTGTCCAGGCCTCCTGCCAACGGCATGGGTGCAGTGGCATAGGTGCAGGCTGGGCGTCCGAGATGGGGGGCTGTCGGACATGTGGTGCCCACTCAGCCTTTCTTGGCTGGTGACAGCCTGTAGGAAGGAGGCTGGAGTCATGCAAAGGAGGAGCCACCTCCCAGAACATGCCCCATTAGGAGACCACACTTGAGTCTCTCAGAGATCTGAGCAGGACATCCTGTCTCGGGTTGTACGGTCTTTGCAGCCTTTTTCAGACAACGCAACCGTGTCATTTTTGAAAACAAGCTAGGAGAGAAAGGTCTTGTTTTCAGTTTACTAAACTGTTCTGTCAGGAGGCTTTTTCCTCTGTGGATAGGACCTAAGCCTGCAGTTCGGATAAAGAGTTCACTCTAGTACCTAACAAAACCTGCAAAGCTCCCTTCACACTTGCTTTTTAAAAGGCTTTCAGCATTCACCAGCCCGTTCACTCCAAGATGCAGCTTATTCTGTGCAGGAGTCCTCCAACATCAGTAGTGCGGTACATGTGTGGGTATCAGAAGAGTCCCACACACAGAGTTTGTGGGCTTTTTCTTCCCCATGCACACCACCTCCCCCTAAGGAATAAGGACAAATTCCAAGAAATCACACACAGAAGGGTCCGTTAAGAGAACGAAGTTGAAGCTTGAAGCCCTCAGAAATTGTTACAAAGTGTTAGAAGCTGTAGGTCAGCCCTTGCTTATCATTAATCTTTAATTAAATGATTGCACGTTCTTTTCCATGGGGTCCCAGCTCACTCTGTGTACGGGTGGATCTGTTCTGCAGATGAAACACAGCTGTGTAATGGAGAACCATCATCTATAGGTCTCCTGCATCATTTCATTGCAGAAGTTAGAAGATGTCACAAGAAATTAGAAGACTAGGATGAGAAAGGGATGTTCTGGTTTTGTGCTTTAGGTAGTTGAAAGCTATTGAGAGAACTGTTTTCTGTCTGTGATTGTTTCACCCAGTCCCAGGCAAATGATTAAAAAAGATTTTCAGTAGCTGCCACTGTCTTGCATGTTCTGGTTTTTTTTGGAGTGCTCAGTTTGAGATCCTGGAGCTTTGTTTGCAAAGCCTAAGCATCCCCAGCTGCAGAGAAAGTAAATAGGAGCTCTGCTGGATACAGTCAGTACCATAAAAAAATGCTAAGTTCTCTTTAAAAACAAAACAAGCCTATGTCTTTTCAATTTGACATTCAAAATTAGTGGACATTTTTTACATTAATGTCCCTGCGTCTCTGTTCTCCATCTGTAAAATTAGGATAATTGCTTTCACCTCACCTAATACGGGTGTTTGGAAGATAAGATCGTTAATGTTTGTGAAGCCCTTGTAATATTACAGTGATCAGCACCATAGAAAAGCCCATGAGGAAATTATTAATTTTGTCTTCAGAGCTGGATTTGAATAGTAAGCAATAAACAAGGCCTCAGGCTGTATAGTGGGAAGAAGAAAACAAAATCTGGAATAGCTGCTCTTTGATTAAGCACTGTCTGTCCTGTGTATTGAACAAAGCAGGGGAGTTACAGAAAATATAGTATGTGACCGTGCAGTCAAGGATTGTAACACAATGCACATACATAAGACAGCTGAATTAATTTTGCACAGGCAATGTTAATTTTCTAATTTTTCAAGATCTGAACTTTGCAAGCCTAGCATTGTTTTGATGCAGTCTTTTGGGGTATGTTACATATATAAGTGGCAGCAGCATCCAGCAACCTCAATCACAACGGGAGCCCTGTGGTTTCCTGCCCATGCATATACAGCTGTCCTTTCTGGCCCAAAGAGCTCAGCTGTAATTTCAGCCAAGATACAAGAGATGTATGTAGAGACCAAAATCCACAGTCCAAAGTCTATCTTTGTGCCGTTACAAGGATATTTGCAAAACTGAGGTTTCTCCATCCCTTTTTTTTTTCCTTTGGTGGTATTGCTATGACAAGCTATAACTTTCCTAAATTGCTCCAACATGAATATTCATAAGAGGGCAAGGATGTACTGTCAACAGGAAAGAGTTGGGGGTGCACTACCCAGCTTTTCCTCTTCAGAGGGAGTGAGCTCAGCTCAGCAGCATGGCTTTGTGTGCACATCACTGTCCCCAGCCCCACTGATGTTCCCTGTCTGCCCTGACAATGCTGCACTGATACACTCGTGTGTGAAATGTATTTCATGCCTCCTTCTTCATTTTAAATTAGAATTTCTGTTCCAAGCCTGATATTCGTTTTTATTCATTAGAACAACATCTTTAAACATCTGAGAGTCTTTCTTAGCAATGTAATTGAATTTTTGTGTGTTTATATCCTTTTTCATGAATTTGTGGCTCACTATGAAATTTGCCATTTTTACTCTAACATCCCATGAAATCTGTTATCATTCTGTGTGATTTACACAAAGCTGTGCCTGCAGCCCAGCTGCAGGTGAAATATCGAAGCACTGACAGAAGGGAAAGACACAGCAAATGTCACTTTTTCTCTATAAGTCAGCATCAGCTGTAATTCACCTCCAGTGTCCGTAGAGAGAGTGAGTTGCTGTCCATGCCAATATTTGGGCCAGAGAACATGGTGCAGTTCCTTTGCAGCCCATTGGGATGCAGTAAGTCGGGGTGACAGGCACAGCCAATCTCAGCCCTAACATCCACTGTGTCAGCATCCCAGGGCTCAGGACTCTTCCAAAGCAGAGCTCTTGACAGAGGTGCTTGCAGTGAGGGTCTGCAGGTGGGTGCCCCAGCAATGTGTAAACACATAACGCATCCCTCTGGTTTCTCTGTACCGCCACATCCGAATCAAACCCAGTATCTTCTCCTCCCTTCCTTTCCACGCCACTGAGTCCTACAGCCAGTAAGGTAACAGCATAAGGTGGTGTCATGCTGGGTGAAGCAGTAGTGATGCACCTTGTTTGTCCCCAGCTGCTGGAGGCGATAAGCCAAGGGAGTCAGAGCAGGCGCCAGCGACGCCAGGCAGACAGGCTCAAGCCCTACATTGCTGCTCAAGTGGATGTGCTGCCTGAGACCTTCACCCTGGGGGATGAGAAGAACTACAAAGGCTTCTACAACAAGCCCCTGTCTCAAGACCTGAGCTATCGCTGCTTCGTGCTGGCCTCGCTGGAGGATGGAGACACGGTAAGGACTTTCTGCTGGGAGTGGACACAGTCTGTCCTAGTGCAGGGAGGGTGAACAATCACTGCAAGCTGGGATGATGCAGTTTTCTCTGAAGAGAGGAGACTGAGGCTGCATAGCTGGTCTCAACAAGCTGAGGCGGCCGTGGGAGCTGACTTGATAGATGGTGTTTTTGGGGGGAAATGGCATGTATGTTCGACATAACAGATGAGAGTGGAGAGCAGTGTCAGCACACGCATTCTACACAAGCTCGGTTGTGGCTTGCTGGGCTGTGCCCAGAGCACAGCTTGACACATGGTGGGGCTGGGATAGGTTCTCGTTCTGCTTTAGTTCAAGTAAGCGACTGTGGAAAATAGCCCCTTGAAATCCCACCCTGCGCACTGGCTGCTGAGGCTCTGCAGTGAACAGGACCTGCAAACCCGACTTCACAGTCCCTTCTGTGGCCAGAGTCTCACTTCCAGCTGGTGTCTGGAGAAGCAAACAAACCTGGCTCCTGTCGCAGTGGGTTGTCAGCAGGGCAAAGCTGCACACATGCTTGCTGTGGAGGGATTCTTGCTCCTGTGCCTCTCCTTGCTGGAGGCAAATGGGCCATGCCCTTGTCAGCAGCATGCCGCCAAGCATGCAAGGCCTGGGCACATGGGGGAGAAGGGAATAGCTGATGCAAGAAGCAGGGAGCAGCATGGCGAGACCTGTGCATCAGTCTCCAGCTGTAAACACAGAGGGCAGGAGTGGTGGTGGCGGCAGTAGGAGCAGCCAGTGTGTAAATAATGGAAATAATAGAGATGCACAGAATCCTTTGGTCGGCTTCCAAGCTGCGGCTTTCTTCCTCAGCCTTGTTTGCTTGTAATGGCTCATTAGGGCTGGTCAAGTTGTTAATTACTCATCCAGCTCACGTGTTCTTGTGGCACAATGTGCACACTGGTGAGGGAAGGAGAGTCACAGATGAACAGCAAGGTAAAGCAGAGGCCTTGGGGTGTGCTGTCCTGGCAATCTCTGTCAAGAAGAGATGACCTGAACTAGGTGATCCCGGACTGTCATCATATCCTCCCTAGCACAGATCTGCCACGGCCTTCCAGTGAGCCACCAGCCAGCAGAGTTGTTACACCCTGCTCCTAGAGACCTCCTTCCTGCATGCCCTGCCGCCTCGTGCCCATTGCCATTTGCAGCATGAAGCACTCTGTCCAGGGCTGGGCACTATCTCCCCCACTCAGCTCTTCTTAAATTGCTTGGTGCGTGTCTAGTGTCAGCAGGCAGACATAACATCACCTTTCTTAAAAGGCAAAGGGGAATGTGGTTGAAAGACCATCTCTGAGAACAGGGACACTTGCACCTTTGGAAAGGCCACTGAGATAACAGAGCTTCTGATCTCCTCTGCTTCTGTCTTCTCTTGGAAGGAAGCATTTCCAAAGTGTGTCTGCAAAAATATGAATCTTTGCCCCCTGCAGAAAGCTTTGCAGGTGGACACACGTTTCCTAGCTGCACGCTCCTTCCCCCCCATCTAAGGCAGCTTGGCAGTCACAGGCAAAGGCGTTGTGCCTTCCTCACAGCATAACCGCTTGCCCGTGCAAAGGGGAGCCCCAGGCCTTCTGCTCCATCCTCTCACCACTGGTGTAGCACCTTCCTGTCTGCCATGCTCAGACAGAGCTGCTACTAACTCCCTGCCCTGTTGTTCGAACTAGGCAGGGGAGGCGGAGGAACAGGCCAACGCCTTGCAGGGATCCCATGCAGAATTTTTCTAGGAACAGAGCTGAACTGGGAGCCAGCAGCTATAACAAGGTCTCGTAGGGCTGAAAGGTTTCACAGACAAAGCAGCAACCACCCCCCATGCTCCCCGTCCAGGCAGCGGCATCTCTGACCTCTGATAGATCTGAGGAGAGCAGCTAGGATGCTGCACCTGCGCGTGCTGCCAGAAGGATGTCACAGATAAGAGCATTTTCTGTACTCCATGCATGTTTGAAACCAGGCTGGCTGGGATAAAGAGCACCTGTGAGAGGAGATCAAGATGTGCATTTGTGTGACACCAGCACGCTTGATTTTTCCCTTTCTTCCCCTCACATGCGCACAGTCTTAAAGTGCATGTTTAAACTTTGACCTTAAAGCAGGCGATTTATAGATCCACAGGCACCTCTTCAGTGACTGAAACGTTCTATAGCAGAGCGTTTCTGGCTTCCTAATGCAGGGCAGCAGGTGCTGCTCCAAAGCCACCAGCGCTGAACTGATACAGCTCTGGCCCTCTCTAACAGGGGGAAAGGATTTCTTTTTGCAGCATTTAACCCTTCTGACATAGAGAGGGTGAGCTGTGAAGGTACAGCACAGCCCCATAAAACTTAGCAACAGCAGCAGAATGAGCCGGGCACAGTGTCATTTATCTGCAGGAAGGGTTTGGGTCTCTGCTAATCCCATCTTGCTGGTGGGGCTAGAAAGCTGTCCCTCTGGATCATAAATCACTGGGCTGCCAGATTGCAGAAGTCTCTGGAAAGGACCCTGTAAGTATGATCCCCTTTCCAAGGTCTGTTTTTCAGGGCTGAGACATCAGGTAGAAAATGTTCCTGTTATTCCATTCCTTTAAGCAAACTGCCTAGCCCAGCAGGGGTTTTCCTAATATAGCCCTGTCCTGGAGAGATGTGTTGATATCAGCACAGCAGGTATTACACACCACTTGGGAATCATCAGCCAGCCCCGCTGTGCAATTGGTTGGGATTCAAAAGCTGGTGATTTGGCTCTGAGAGAATCCAGGGCTGGCAAGTGTCTCTTCTCTGGGCTGCTCCAGTTTGGTACCTCGAGGCCAGGTCTGCTAGCCAGAAAGTTGCTGGCACTGGGAATGTTTCACACCAGGAGTTTCCGCAGCGTGACCTCCACTGATGCAAAGGGAGCATGGTGTGCTGCTGTGGTTTGAGAAACGTGACCGTTCCCTGCTAGCCAGAGGCAAGGGAAAACCTCTGCATTTCAGGGATATAGCTGTTGCTTTAGCATAATGGACACTTGTTTTTCTTTCCCTCTCCTGCCGGTGCTGTTCAGAAGAGATATGCAGCCAGCCCCTACTCAGATGAGATCGTGATGGAAGTGACTTCAGCAAAGCAGCAGGATGAACCGGAGATGCTGTGGGTGATGGGGCCCGTCCTGGCTGTGATATTAATCATCATCATTGTCATTGCTATACTCCTTTTCAAAAGGTGAGATCCAGTCCAGGACATGGCAGTTATGGCACGAGCACTATGGGTGGTGGCACCTTCAAGACCTTCCTTGTAGCCTTCAGATATGGTGGTCTGATAGACAGCCCTTGGTGGTCATGGGGAGGAGGAAGGTCTCTACCACGCACAGCAGAAGGCTGCTTTGTAAAGAGAGCAGAAGGGCTGGGAATGCAGAAGGTAATTAATATCAGCCCCAGGACACAGAGCTGCTGTGAATTCTGGAAATGTGTGAGCAGTGGGACAGAGGAGAACAGTTTTGTACCTAAAGCCAGTCTGACCTCCCCCTGGTTTCACAGCTTGGATTTGCAGCCTTGGGGACATCTGTAGTACTGGTTTTCTGTTGCCTGCTTGATTTCTGGTAGGTGCCCCCACTGCTGTGAATTTTGATTGGGGAACATGGTCTTGGTAGTGGGAACAGGGCATGGATGTGACAGGCTGAAATCAGAGTAGGAGCTCTCTTCTTGAAGCGCCTCAGTCCTGGCTACCAGGTCAGGACCATCCATGCTCTGTGCTTTCTGCTGAAGCAACCACTTGCATTTGTGTAGCAGAGCTCTCCTGCTAGTGCTGTAACTGCAGCATGAGATGATTGTTAGTCCTCCTGAGGAGCCACAGGTTGCATTTGCATGTGTTCGTGTAGCCTGTTCAATTACAGTAGGTCATTCTCTATGAGGTTCTGCTCCTCCTGGACTCTCTATTTACATATGTATCTGTAGCTGGGGAAGGGAGCTGGCTTTGTTGTCTGATTAAATGGAGCTCTGCTGTGCATGTGCAGTCAGTGCCTTTCTGTGTCAGTGATCATCTCCTTTCTTCTGTTTCTGCTCTTCCCTGGATCTAGTAAACAAGAAAGGTAGGAATCCATTTTATCTTCTTGTTTTGCTAAAATTTCAAGTCTATTTCCCTTTTTAAAAATCAAGCCTGAAGCTACTAAGGGGCATCTTTATTTTTTGGATCATGGGGCATGCCAGCCCTGGAGGTTTACAAAGACTTTTCTTCTCAAAGGTATCAGCCTCCTAGCAATTGTCAGCCTCTCACAGCTCTTAGAGAGACAGTTCCAACATAAAGACTTCCCAGATTGTTTTTGCAATTAAATTAAAAATCAAAAAAATGACAACACCAGCAGTTATAGGTGTTTCTTTGTTTTCTCAGTCACTTCAGACTGAGAGCTGTTCTGCCAAGAATGCAGGTGCATTCTTGCAGTCGATAATGAAGAAGCTTTGAGGGAATACCAGGCAATTGTAAAAAGAAGTATTTGCTGCTCTTTAAGGAGAGAAAATGGCCCCAGTGGGGATTCTGTACCTGGGCCCCATATTTGCTGTGCCCAGCTTGGTTTACCTTTGCTTTGTCCCAGAGTCTGGTGTGGGTGGAGCACCAGGAAGCAGCAGCAGCCTGCTGTGCTCAGACCTGACATTGATGTCCCTGCTGTGCCCATGCAGGAGCAGCATATCTGCTTCCAGCACCACCCACCTGCTCAGAGTGATGCTGTGTTATGCTGCGGTTCTTTGCTGTCCAGCTTCTCTTCAGAGGCATTTTCTGCCAAAGGTAAAATGTATCTGTGCAGCATATTCACAGTGTCAAATCTACAGTGGGAGTGAACTGAAGCTGAGTAGCAGTGCATAGCTTGGGATCTGGAGGTTTGTTTAGCAACTGCCCTGGCTAGGCTAATGGGAGAGACAAACATTAATTATGTGCTGTGCCCATTCTCCAGAAAAGCTGGGCCACTTTGCTCAAGGGCTCAGAGACTGGCACGCAGTAGCACATGGCACATCCTGCTGTGCCCCTTGTAGGAGAAACAGTGCTTTATTTGTTTGCTGTGCATTTTCCTTTCTTTCTGTCAGTGCTCTCAGTCCTTCAGTTCTTTTGTCTTGGTTCAGGCGACTAGAAGGCTTCTGAGATGTTGAGATGACTCAGAGTAGCGTAAGACTCACAAGCTGGTCCTCCCCATTGAACAACTCCAGTGTATGATGCAGGCGGGGGCTGCAGCTGGAGCTTGCTCACAGTCTGGGCTACAGAGGGAACACAGGTTTCACTCACGATTTATTCACCCAATTTTCCCTAATTGCTTCTCACTAGTGCCAGTACAGCATGCACAGCTCCCTGTGGAAGTGACCTTGTGCCTGTGCAGAGCGTTCCTGATCACGCGTGGCTCAGGGTCACCACCGTCCTGAGGTACAGCTGCCTCTGTTCTGCAACCCTTCAGGGTGCTTCAAAATGACTCTCAAGGCGGTAAAAAGCAGAGGCTGACTGTTGCGATTTGCAGGACGGTAAATGCCCTTGTGCAGCCTAGCAGTGATGCAGCTCCCTCTCTTCAAAAAAACATCAGGTCAGCAGAGGGGTTCACCATCAGGTTAAATCCATTTGGGGGCTATAGCCAAAAGACAAAGTCTCTTGTATTGCTGCATGCTCAGCACATTGGCAAAGTGTCAGGGTCAGCACAGACTCAGAAGAGAGTACTGCTGTCCTGCGCCTGCCCAACACCTCTTTCTACTGCCTGGGTATATCCAACGTATTTGTAATATAGAGCAGAAAGTGTGACTTAGAGAACCACTAGAAACTCCTCTTGCAGTGTTAGATTTTTCCTTCGTATTCACTTGTCCACTTTTTGAGTGGGTCTGTCCCTGCTTTGCCTATGAATTCCACCAAGACCCTGAGGTGGTGGCATCGCTCTAGGCATAAATATAGCATGAAGAGACAACAGTGTATTTTATTGTTCCATTAATACATGCCTTGGGTGCCTTCAACCATTCAAGACATGTATTAATGGCCCAATAAAACACACCCTGAAGAACATTTACACTATTACATTACAGTGTTCTATATTTAAATATTTCTAATACTCAAAAAAAAAAAAATTATTATATCCTTCCACTACAGGAAGTAGTTCCTAGAGAGAGTAAAAGGAAATAACAGCTTGCATCTATGTGCTTTTTCTCTAATAAATACTATGCAGAATATCACATTTCAAAGTGCCTCACTAATCAAACCTCTGGCATCAATGACATACGATTCTTCCTGTTTCATAGATGGGAAACTGGAGGCACAGAAGAGGATGTGACTTGCCCAGAGCCCCAGGGAGCCTGGGATGGAGCTGCGTATCTGGGATGCAGGGACCCAGACTCCCTCCCATGGTGGTTCATGCCAGTCTGGCAAAGCTCACCTGCTTCTCTCTCCTTTCTGTCCATAGGAAAAGGGCACACTCCCCCTCTTCCAAGGATGAGCACTCCATCGGCCTGAAGGACTCGCTCTTGGCCCACTCCTCTGACCCAGTTGAGATGAGGCGGCTTAACTACCAGACTCCAGGTAGGGAGCAGCAAACCTCCTTGTGCCCCACCTCTGGTTCCCCTTCGCCAGGTCTCCATGCCAGAGGAGGAGTTGCAGTCCTCCCCCTGCAGCAGCTCTGCACCTTCTCAGTCACAGTGGTGCCACAGTGGGGCTTAGACTGAGGATATCCAGGTGTCCCCTCTCTGGTCTGCAAATCCTTCTCCCTGGACCTGTCACTGAAGGCATGCAAGGCTGGAGAACCTGTACGGGGACAGCCTAGTGTGTGGTGTGTGTCAGACATACTGTGAAGCTCACTGTGGTTGTCCTGAGCCAGGAGGAGCCTCCACACACAGCTGGGAGAGCTCGCAAGTGCCTGCAGCTGCGTTGCTCCTGGCTGCTGCACTGGCTTGGTCCAGGCTGAGATTCAGTGCTGAGCACCACTGGTGCAGTGCTGGCCACAGGGGCTGCGTGTGGGGGGATCAGGAGGTACAGAGAGCCCTTGGACTGCTGAGGGTGTCCCAGCAGCTTTGTCCTTGGATGTTTGGTGTGCTGACTTTCCTGCTCTGCTCAGCTAAGGGTGAAGAGAAGAGCTGCCTTCAGCCTACGTTGCTCCCCGGTCAGTGCTGTGGCCCAGTGAAGGGTGCTGCTGGTTACGGTGGTCTCAGCGCGGAGGAAGATAGTTCAGTAACAGCCATTGCTTTCTGCATGCAACTGTTCACTGCAGAGCATCTCATCATGCCTGCACTGGCCTGTAGTGCCTTGGGGGGTGTAGCTGGTTTGCCAGCCCGCAGAGGCAACTGTACTTCGCACTGCAGAAAGGTCTCGTGCTGCTGCTTTGTGTCTGTACGTCTCTGATGGCACTGAAAGCACAGTACCTGTCATTGTAGTGATCAGAGACAGGCTCGCCCTGTCTCATTCAGAGCCTTTCAGAGAGCCCAAGTCCTAGATGAAGTGGGGGGGCACTTGGGCTTTTGTGATGGAGGGAGCAGTTCAGCAATAAATGAGGCACATACAGCTCTCTTCTAACTTGCAGCTTCTCCTGGTCTGTAACCTACTTTCCTTTTCTTCCTGCTGCTCATTCATCTTAGAGCTTTTATCTAACTGGAGAGTTTCCAAGGGACCATTTCCTGATGTAAACCTGCTGTGTCTGGGAGGGAGGGTAAGAGAAGCCTTTCCTGTTGCTGCTCGCAGACATGGGGTGGGCTTCACCAGCACATCTCCCCCCCTCCCCATGCCAGAGCGGGTGTCAGAGATCCGTAGTTAGTGCATCTCCCAGGCAGGACCAATCACAGATCTCAGGGGTAGGATGCAGTGCCACCCTGGCAGTTGCCAGCAGAACTGGCACATCAATTAGCCACAGAATGGTACTGCAGCGTGGAAGAGAAATGCTGTGGGGAGCAAGGGAGGCACCTGTGCTGGAGGAAGAACATCTCAAAAGGCAGATCAGTGAGAGAAGCAGTAGGTGAGCGGGTCACACACAGTCAGCAACAACATGCAGCTCCTTGAGGAAGAGCAAGGTATTGAACAGGGCTGCTCTAGGACATGACACAGAGGCTGGTCCCCACTGCCCAGGGACACAAGAGCCATCTTTGCTGCATGCTTGTAGTTTACATTGCGTGGACGAGTGTGACAGGTCAGGCTTGCACCTACTCCCATCTCCAACAAGAGATCAGGGTGTTTTCATCAAGGGCATCCATTGCTAAAGCTGTAGGAAGGGTCAAGAGCTGCTATCAGATAGAAGAGGGGTCCAGGAAATTTTCTTTTCCCGCCTGTGCCTAAGGATAAAAAAAGATGCTGGCTCATTTGGTAAGTTTGCAGAGCTCTCTGGAGAGACAAAAACAACCCAAAGTGTCCGGTCCACTAGAGACAGCAGCAGTGCCCTGGAATGCTGCTGGCAGACACTCTCCCACCGAGTGACAGCACTGTGTCCTCCTCCCTTCCCCCCCCATCATCACTTGTGAGGCTCTGCTAGAAGTGACTGTTCAGCTCCTGACAAGCTTGTCCTCATTAATAAGGAGGCATGAAAACCACTGAGCCCAGTGGGCCCGTGCTGTTGCCCCTGTCAGCCGCCCGAGGTCAAGGCAGTGCTGCATGGATGCATTGCCAAGAGGTGCTGGCCACCAGCCCTGCACGCTTTGGTAGCTGGTCTCCCTGCTGGAGTGTGCTGAGCAGGGAAATCTTGTTTAATGCATAATTAATTGTGATACTGTTATTAAATATTAAGCTTTCTCTTTTTTGTGGTTTTTACTTTAGACAAGGGTTATTTCCCCCACTGTTGGCCTCCCTGTGCTAACATGCTGCTATGCCAAGTCGCTGAGAGGATATGGGACCGGGCAGTGTCCCAATATACCATGAAATGAGGCTGAGTTGCACTGCTGATGAGCTGCAAACGAGCTGGAGGCTCAGGGGCACTGAGCGGAGGTTGCTGGGGCTGCGTGCAGTCCTCCTGGCCACCGAGCAGCACAGATGTCCCCTGTACCTGCAACCCACCTGCTGGCTCCCCTTGAGCATGGGGTCGTGGCCGGTGGTGTGCAGTGAGATGTGTAGCTCTTGGCGTCAGATGAAGACCTGTGTGCTCACTGCCCTGCAAGTTCCTCCAGCCCCACGTGTCTTTCAGCATCAGGGGCTGGTGCTGGCCAGAGCCAAAAGCCCGGTGTGTGAGGGCCAGCTGCAGAGCAGCCCCGGGGCCCACCAGCCAGTCCTGTGCAGGAGGGAGGCTCCCGGTGCTGTGGCAGATGGTACTTTCCTCTGCGGCTTCATCTCTTTGTCTTTCCATTTCTGAACCTCTGCAATGATGACTAAAGGCTAATGGGATTTCTGTTCTTGCCCCATTTCTTTTCTTTGCAGGTGCCAGTGTCCCCAGTTGCCCGAATATCTCAAGTTAGTTTGAACTCCTGTCTTTATCTTTTGACACCTTTTGCTTTTTCTTTCCCTTTCTCTCTCGTCTATGTAATTTTTGTTTCAATGTCATGAAGGTCACCCTCACTCACAGCAGACTGTAGAACAGCAGTGATTCAGTGATTTCACTTTCTGACATGACGTATGGGCCCTGCCGAGGCCAGGCTCGGGTACTGTTTGCACAGCACTACAGCAGCTCACCGCAGCACGGTGCAGAAGGGAAGGATGTGGGTGCTGGGCTGCCAGAAGGCTTCTGCAGCAGCCCTTCACCTGCTCCCAGGCCTCCTGCCCCCTTCCAGCAGCGTGCCAGGCTCTGCCATGGTGCCAGGCCTGCTCCTGGCCCTGCATGGGGACAGATAGCCTTGGCCATTCTGGAGGGGGTCAGCCAGCAAATGGACAAATTGAAGGGTGCTCTGCAGCCCTTGAACACTCTCGTGCTCATTCAGGCAGACTAGCTTCCCTGGGCTGGGTCCCATGTGCTGATCTCTGAACTACCTTGCAGCAGTGTTGGCACCAAAGTCACGGGCACAGAGCAGAGGGACTTACTGCTGTAGCAGGTTGGATGGAATTGCTCTGGGACTATGGGTGTAACTGCCCCTTTATTTCTTCTTTGTCTTGTGAGCTTCAAGTTCACTCTCAACCAACCATTAAAGTGTGTCCTCCCTGCTGCTTGATATCCAAGGTGTCTGTGTGTGCATGCAGGAGTGGGAGCAGCGTGTAGGATAGATACAGGAGCAGAGACAAGGGCTTTGCAGTCTGCAGTCCTGCAGCCATTGAGAGACCTCAGCTGTTCTAGCATGGTGGAGAGCTCACTATCCTCTGGCCAAAGTCATTGGAAGAGCACGTAGAATCACAGAATCACAGAATGTTAGAGATTGGAAGGGACCTCGAAAGATCATCTAGTCCAATCCCCCTGCTGGAGCAGGAATAGTGTCTACAGATCTCCTGTCTTGCCCTGCACTGTCTGTGGCAGTTGTTCCAGGTTCACCATGATGGCATACCAACTACCTCTTTCTCCCATTCTGCTCTTGCGGCTCCTTTGGTGCTGCAACACTCCTTTGACCAGCAAAATTGAAGTTTGGAGAGACCCCCTTGTATTTCTCAGCAGAGATGAGTGTCTGCAGCTCTGCTGTGCTCCATGGCCCTGCCATGTTTCGTTCATGACCACATTGGGATAACTACATACTGTGGTTATGTTCCAGCCTCTTTCTTCTTCCAGCCTTACACTTCGGCTTTGGTCCCACCATGTTCTCATTTGATTGTTCCTCAGTAACAGCTCTGCTCTGCAAAGGCTGCTCCTGAGCTACAGGAGCACCAATGAGCAACTTGTGCAGAAATCAGAGCATCATCTTTACGGGCCTGCTCAGCTACCTCAGGGGTCCTGATGAGTGAAGTGACAAACAGAGGACCATTTCCAGGAGGACCTCAGCACAAGGCTGAAGAGTGATCTTTCCTTCTCCATCTGCCCGTATTCTCAAGCCATCCGTAGATAGCTCTGCACTGTCGTGATGGAAGGGCAAGTGTGTGTTGGATCAGGTCTTGCCTATATGCGAGGATGTCAGATGCTTTTGGCAGAGGTGTGAGGAGCCCTGTTGTGCAGCAGCTGCAGTGTAACACTTCCATGTTATCACCTAGTGACTTGTCACCACTGTGTAAAATGTGCATACACAGCCTGGGGACTGCTCCATCACCTCAGCGGCCCATCACTGCCATCTGTGGCAGCACGCAGGCTCCTGAGCGATTGAGAAGCTCCTGGCCATGCTCCAACCTGTCTCCCTGGGTGCGAATGAACAGCTTCAGCCTATTAATAATCATTATTTACCCACGTGGGGCTTCTGGGAAACCCACAGAGCAGCCAGTGGAGTCACGAGCCTTGGGATTTGGATGAGCCAGGCTTTGGAAGTTTCACAGCCGCGTTCCTGCCAATTACCATACCGGCTTCAGAGGTTGCAGTGGTTGAGCCCTGAATCCCAGGACCCCAGCAGGGCTCCTCCCAATCCTACATGTGCACCCCCCACAGTACCTGTCCCCTGTGCGGGATCTTTGGGATCCCCTCCTCCAGACTTCTCCCCTGGGCAGGACTTGGGCTGTTTCCCCTGGCTCACCATGGAGCCATACTGTGCACCCCTACTCTAGACGGGGCAAGACTTCTGCCATGGCTTGAGCTGCATCGCAGCTTGCACGAGCCAGCCCAGTTGAGATGGATTTTGGGCCCTGGAGCTGGCTTTGCCTTCAGAGCATCACTGAAAAGCACTGAGTTACACAGCTGTGGGCAAAGCTGCTCTTCGGCTCTCAAAAAGTTGTGCAATCTCCAACCAGGGGAGCAGCTGTTCCTCTGTGGGGTCCTTCCCATCTTTCTCCAGCTCTCCAGGAGCTGGGGCAGCATCTGCCTACCCAAAAAGCTGTGCACAGACGCTGCAGAGGCTTCCCTGGAGCGGATCGGGGTGAGTTTCTTTGTGGCTAGTGCCGTTGTTAGGGGTGAGAGGATCAGCCCCAGCCTTTGGCAGTATGCCGTTGTTAGGGGTAAGTGAGAGGATCAGCCCCAGCCTTTGGCAGTGAGAGCACCAGAGAGTCAGTGCGTTCAACTTCAGCCTGTGCAGGAGCCCGGGAAGCGCATTGACAGCATCTCCTAGGCCCGTTCCTGCTGGGGGCTTGCCCGAGCCCCTGCCCGCTCTGTGTGCCCGGTGGCTGTACTGTCCGAGCATGCTCACCTGGTCATGCACATTCTGCACATCACCTTTCTTTTTTGTTTCACCGAACCGTGTGCTCCGATAGTGCGTGCAGCATGCCATGTGATCTCGCCGACTTCCCACCCATCCCGCCCAGCGCTTCACATAGTCACACGTGTCCACCTTGCACCCACCTTTCAGGTTTGCTGTGCACATGCTGTTGTCGAGCTGTTCCTCAGCTGTGGAGAGCCCTAACTGTTTTCCTCTCCCTCCTTGTCTCACTCGCAGGCATGCGTGACCACCCCCCCATCCCCGTGACAGACCTTGCTGACAACATCGACAGGCTGAAGGCCAATGATGGGCTGAAGTTCTCCCAGGAATACGAGGTGAGCGTGAGAGCATGCTGGGTGGTGGGGACAGAGTGGTGCTGGCCAGGACCCCCAGCAGAGAGGGTTTGAAAGCTGAGACGTGCCTCCCCCGCACCGGCATTGTCAGGCACTGAGCCGGGACTGGGAGCCTGCCAGCTCTGCCTGCCAGCCCCAGAGCGGTGGGAACTCGCCTTGAGCAGTTGAAGCACGGCTTGTACAGGGAAAAGGCCTTGCAGCTGAACACGCAGCAGCCCGCCATGCTCCCACCATGGTTACAGTCTTAGGAGTGAATGGGAGCTCGTGTCTATGCGCCTGGGCTGTCGCTGTTTATTGTTTTGCTCTGCAAGGGCTGTTCTCCATCCAGGCTGGATGAGGTATTTCGGTCCTCAACATCCCCTGCCCCTTACTTCCATCTACATTCCAAGTCTTGCTTTCTGCACCATCTTCCGCTGCTGACAAACAGCAGATTCAGGTTTTCATTCCT
>NW_010100169.1:183503-192272 GCF_000699245.1 Pterocles gutturalis
AACCTCCTCTCCCCCTGCACACTGCTGGACTGTGCTGGCATTAACCTGCGCGATTCAGCATCTCTGCCACCAGAAACTCTGCTAATGTCCCCCTGCCCTGGAGCAGTCCCAGCTCCCCTCCCTGTGTAGAGCTCTCTGCCTGTGCCCTGCAGTCCTGAGCTGCAGACTCCCCAGCACTGCGGAATCACACTCCTGCCCTCCTCCATATCTCTGGTGGAGCTTTGAGATAGGTACTGCCCACACCCACCGCTGATGCTGCCTTTGCTTATGCACACGGGGAAGCACTGGGTGTTTAGTGAACCCCCCATCGTGGACAGCACTTCTCCCAGCCTGACCCCTCCATT
Organism: Pterocles gutturalis; assembly: GCF_000699245.1. NCBI lineage: Eukaryota > Metazoa > Chordata > Aves > Pterocliformes > Pteroclidae > Pterocles > Pterocles gutturalis. The sequence continues at coordinate 183,848 of NW_010100169.1, forward strand.
CCCGTCCTCCTCTGAGGACAACTTGCCAAGAGAGAGCACACATGGAGGGGAAGGGGCTGACCTGCACAGGGGCTGCCCTGCCTTTCTCACCACTCTCCAAGCTGGATGATTAGGTTGAGAATGTGTGAAGTCAGGGAAAGTTCCTCTGCAGCTATGAGAGCAGCAGCGGCAGGATTATGCTTTCCTGTGCTTACATGCAGGACCCTCTTGAGCTGCAGGGGAATTGTAAATAAACCCCATACTAGTATTAAAGAGGGAATAAATTTGGGAAGTGTCCTTTGCATGTGTTATCACTTCTGTTTGAATTGTTATCTGCCTGTGCCTGTGGCCTCCCCTTCCTGGAGCATACCTACGCTGATTTTTGAGATGAGATCAGAGCTTTTGCCCACAAGTTAGGATTATATATGCCAGAAAAGGGAAAGCAGATCTCTGTGTTGAGAAGGTAAGGGATGAATTCCAGCTAGTTCAAAGGGTGTGCTGCATGTATCTGAGGAAGGCACAGAGCTCCTTTTTGCTTCAGGATGCCAAGTGGAGGGAGGGCTTTGCCATCCCTCTGCACATTGCTGTCTAGACCAGAGAGGAGCTGAGAGCTGAGCTTTCACCAGCCACAGCATTACACTGCAACATGTTAGAAGTTTACAGGAATAATGTGCTTCCCTTGCAGTTACCTGTGTGTTCATGTGTGTCCTGCCAGCAGTGCCAAGGTTTGCCGTCATATCTGTCTGCCTTGGGCTTTCTGTTTGGAGTCCATCTGAAATGTTAAGCAGGGCTGTGTGCTGTGCGGTGGTGATTCAGTGGGATCCAGTGTCTGTGCGCTCCCGTCCTCACACCAGGCCTGTGCTGGCTGGAGCCTGCAGCATAATACTGAGCTGTGGGAACTGTTTCAGCAAAAATGAGCATTAAGTAAATTCTCTTAGATGTTTTCATGAACCTCTCACTTCTCTCATTTCTCTTTAGAATATCATGGCTGCTTGAGAGCACCAATCAGTTGTCATGTTGAAGCAGCTATTAAGTAGCTGATTGTTGCATGTAATTTTTTTGCCGAGGATTCTGCTGTGTTTGACTCCTCATCAGCTAGAAATTACTGAACATGACATGCTTGTATGGTGTGTGACACTAGTTCAGACCCCAAAGCAGAAGTGGTTACCCCTTGTTGGCATGTGGGGATCAGTACAGTCATTTCCCATTTGACGTGCCAGTGAGAAAAATCCTGGACTGAGTTTGCAGAGGGCGGCAGCTGCCTGGGCAGGATTGCAGCGGCGATGGGTCTGCTTTCATCCTGGTCCCTGTATGCATGTGTTTGGCATGGTGACAGCTCCCTTTGGGGCCTGTGGTGGGAGGGCTGGAGGGCAGGATGGGCACGGCTTGTGCTGCTGAGTAAGGGAATCTGCAGAGTGGATGCGGAAATAGCAGAGGTGGGAGGGGAGCAGCTGTGCAGTCCCTGCAGGAGCTTGTGCTTTCTAGCACGAGGAGAAGCAGAGAACCACAGCTCGACAAATTCTGTGCAATTGCAGTCATTAAGAGATGATACAGTCCTGGTGCTCATCCTGGGACTGTATGAGGCCCAGACCTACACAGCGCTGAGCAGTGACCCAGCACTTGGAAAGATGGAGGCCCTGACCCCGTTTCCCTGTGGCATGATAGTGCTGCTGGACTGGGCATAGCACAGCTGAGCAGGGAGAGCCGAGGGATGAAGGCATCGCAGATGAACCCCCACGGCCCATTTGCTGTTTGATTGTGCTTTGGAATAGTTGCATTTTAAGTGTTTTTGCAGAGCAGCCTGGCAGCCTAACATCTCTGTGGGGTTCAGGGCTGTTTATAGATGGCTCACGTTCCAGGAGCTGTGGCACCCCAGGCAGAGAGCAAATATTTAACAACACTTTTAACCACTGAGACCAGCTGCCCAGAGCCATCAGTCTGGCGCTTGTCTTGGTTGTGCAAGTGATAGAAGGGTAACCTAGACACAAGTGACACAAAACAAGAGCTGTCAGCACCTCCCTGCATGCCTGAGAAGGGAGCAGGTAGGGTGGCAGAGATTTCTCAGGGCTGTCTGACCTCCATTCCCACAGGTCAGAGAACAAATAATATTGCTCACACCAGTTTGCTAACCCACATGGCTGAGCAGCCTGTGCAACAAGGCTGACACAGAGAGCTGTGCTCTGGCGGCAGTGAGAGCAGGCTCCTGAGCGGCAGGTTGGCCGTCGCCCCTGGCGGGCAGGGGGTAATCCCAGCCCGACCCACTGGTACCCTGGTGCAACAGGAGAGGCTGAACTGCAGGTGCTGGGAGCTGAGCTGGCTAGAGGCACGTTGCACACTGTGAACAGCACACCACGCTCTCCCAAGCATGCAGCAGAGCTGGGGAGAGCAGGGTGCAAGGGTCTGGCAGCAGCTCCTGGCCCAGCTGCACCAGGAGAGTATTTCATTTTTAGTGTACAGTGAGAGCTACAGTGAATTTACAGTGTGGGATTAATGGAATTAAATAAGTAGAAGGGAGGCTGAGGCCCTTAATTATTTGTCGGCGGGCTGTGGTGGGCACTGCAGCTGTGTTGGAGCTCCTCCTGTGGGCCACCTTCCCATGCTGCAGCCTGTGGACATGGGGCAGGATCCTGCCCTCCTCCGGTGGGGAGTATCCACACTGGGATGAGCAAGTGTGCACATAAGCACCACGTCTCCTACTCTTACTGTGGGATCCAGCAAGCTGAGCGCTGCTGTCCCCTTTGTTGCTATTAGCAAACCCAGGACGGACTGGCTCCAACCAGGGCTGGTACCTGCTCCCTTGTGGCTGCTGCCATTTCTGGGATAGATGTTGTACCACCTTCCCACGGAAAAATTTTTTCCTTACATCCAAACTGCAGCTTGTGGCCATTGCCCCTCACACCCCATCCCTTTGGCATATCCCTCCAGTGGGCAGCCCATGGGACCTGAGCAGGCTGGAGGCGATGAGAGCCAGGCAGGGTGCCACTGCCCAGCACATTGGTCCTTGATAATCTTTAGGTTGTGCATGAGATTTGACTGTGCTTTTGCTTCCCAGTGCAGCAGGGAGGCTGCAGCCCCTTCCCCACAGTTTTATCTGGAGAGAAACACTGCTGGCCTGCACAAAACCCCTGTTAGCTTGCATTTCCCTTAAAGCCACTGAGGACATTCTGTCTCCCGTGCCCCCAGCCCTGGCAAGGCAGCTTGGGCAGAGGGAGAGCTGCTGGGGTCCTTGGGGCCAGTGACCCCAGAACGTGCTGCACCCAGGGAGCGGCGTGTTGTGGGTTTAATGGGCTAATCGGGAAGCTGCCTGGCAGGTAGGCAGCACTCACGTTCCGGTAATAAGAATAATAAGGCTGAAGCACTGCCAGCGATTGATTCAGGAGCGCATTATGTCCTCATTTGAGACGCAGTGCAGATTGACAGTGGTCAATGCCTGTGCTAATGTGGTTGATTTCACAGGAGGCTGGGAAGCACTCACAGCCCCAATGCCTCCGCCTCCCCGTGCCCTTGGGCTGCTGAGCAGCAGGGGGCTGTGGCCATCCAGCTCCTTGGCTGCCACGGCTGGGGCCAGCTGAGCTGCCTGCGGCCCCAGCGGTCTGCCTGCCTGGGCTGCCCGTGCCTGCCAACAGCACGGGAAGCCAGCGGGGACTCTGCATGCAGAAGGATTTTGGAGCTGCACTGAGGACAGGGTATGGGGCAGCAAACCCAAGGTATCTGAGAGACAGACATCTGTAAAGTGCTCTTAAGTCTGTCGAGGAAATGCCTTTTTCCAGTTCCGTTTCAATGGTCAGGCTCTGCCTTTCTGTTGATGGCAGTAGCAGCAGGGATCCCTGAGCTGCTACTCAGGAGAGATTGCTCCTTGCACTTCCATGCTGGGAAGGAGGAGTTGTACTAATTGGGCTTTTTCTTAATTTGCACTTGCTGTCTTACATCTCCCCTGTCACTTTAAAGCAAAGCAAAACTGAAAGTCATGGTGCTTTTCAGTTTGTTCCTGGCTCATTTCCTTCCAATTTCCCAGCCCTTCTGCTTGCGAGGAAGAATGAGTTGAAGGTGTTATTCTGCTCAAGTTTTGGGATGAAGCAGTGATTCCCATGAGCCCCAAAAAGGAGCAAGAGAAGACTCCCAGTGCCCAGGCAGTTCTGAAGCAGGGTGGGGAGACAAGGCAGTGCTGCCGTAGTCTGGGGTTGCAGAGCATTGTATGGAGATGGGACAAGACTTGCCAACCACCACTCCATGTAAGGGCTTGAACTGCTCTCCAAGCAGCCCATCATCCTTTTATTTACTCATTTGTTTGCCTTAAAGGGGGGAACAGGTGTACATTAATTCATCACCAGAGTTTAAATTAAATCATTTTACTTCTAAATGAGTCACTAATTTGCAGGAGTATTTAATTAGAGCCTCTTTGCACTCAGGTGCTGTATTACTTCTGACTTTCTCACCTGTTTGCCCTCTTAAGAGGTTGATGATGATTAGTCCGTTTCTGTACATCCTCATTGCACATCAAAGCAATTAACCCTAATGGCAACACCTTGATGCTCCTCCTCTGGGGGCTCTTGGCAGCCTTGTCTGCCCCAGGAAATAACCCTTTCCACTGCTGTGGCAGGACGCAGACTTGCTGTGCAAAGCACACTGCACCCCACAGCTTGGGTAGCCCTGCAGCCTTTTGGCAGTGATCTGCAGCGTTGATAGAGTGCAAATAACTGCACTGAGCTCTCCCTGCCTCTGCTGCAAAGCAGGGACTTGCTCCAGCACCCACCTGTGCCCCATGCTGAGCAAGTGTTCACAGGGTGCAAGCAGGGCTGGTGCTTTCTTGTGTTGCTCCTCAGCGGCCAGAAAATGCTCATTCAAACCTTCAGGGCTGATCTCAGCTCCAGCATCAGCTAGCCAGCTCTCTGCATGGGCTGTCTGTGCAGACTAAGGCCACCTTTTGGAAAAAAAAGTGTGTCATTTATGTCTTTGATAGGCAGTGGTGGATTTTTCTCTTTAGTTTATCTGTTTGTGCTTCTCCTTCAGTGTGCTCTGGGTTGACTAGACTGGTATTAAAACCCCTTTCATTCAATCTCTACTCCAAGCAGAGAAGTCCTTACACATTTTGTTCCTTGTACTTTTTGATCATTTCTGTTGCCCTTCGGCAGTGCAACCCCACCGTTAGGTGGGCAGCAGTCATCCCTGCCACAGAGCTGAGAGAGGAGAGCATCCAAAGAGCTGATTCAGTGAGCAGCCTATCCTGAAAATAAAATAAATGTGCCTGAATTGAAGTGCCCCAGAGAGCTGAGAACTGCACTGGGATGTCTCTGTGCCTGGGCAGAGGTGCCTGCAGGGGCTGTGGCAGCCGGGCCAGTGGGTTTCCAGCCAGAAGCGGTGCTTGCAGTCTCCACTCCCACCATCCCTGCTGCAGTGCCTCTGAGCACTGCTGCTGCCTGCTTATTACGCTGATAATAGAAAATTACAGGTTTTCTGTAGGAAATGTCTATTTACATCCTACATTTCCCAAACTACCTATTAGCATGGCTGTGATGTCACATCCTCCTGTGCGTTTTCGTCAGCGCTGGCTCCTCTGCCTGTGGACAGCCTGTGGGGAGGGCTGGTGAGGCGAGCTGCATGTGGGGACAGGCGACTGCCACCTGGCACAGCCCTGGCCTGCACCCAGCGTGTGCAGCAAAGCCGTCGGGGCCGGTGCAGCAGTGCAGGCAGTGCCTCTGCTCCATACCCAGGCTGGGGACCTGCACCTGCTACCTGCTGCTTGGGAATTGGCTGCCCGGCAGTGCAGGAGAGCTGGGGTGGCGATGGGCGTCACCTTGGAGAGCAGTTGATGGGGCTGAGCAGAGGGACCGTGAGGGCCGTCCAGGTCAGCCCAGTCAGGGAGCTGTGCTTCGCTGCTCAGCCATTTGCTCGCAGCCGAGCCAGAACTGACAGACACATGGGTGTTTTGGTGCCTGAGAAACCTTCTGAGGTGGCTCTCCACCAAGCGATGAACGCAGATGCCTGCAGAGAGAAAAAGGTGTGGTGCTTCCCCTGGCCTGTTTCCTCAATACTTTTGCCTGTGGGCCAGCGAAGCTATGGGGACCCTGAACTGGAGCATGATTTTAAGAAGGCTTTGACTGTGTTGGCAATTTTGTGGGGAGGGGATTCATGGGATGACTGATTTCTGCTGTAGCTGCCTGCCCCAGGCTTGCCCAGGGCTACACGTGCAGAGCAAGTCCCTGCATGAGGCAGCTGTCTTATCTGGGTGCTCCACATATCTCAGCCAAAGTGGCCATCCCATCTCAGAGGGGTGCTGTGGAGATGGACCTTTCTCCCCTTGTTTTGTGCATGGACGAAGAGCAGGAAAGGCTTTGGGAAGGGGCTGCCTGGCTATGGAGGAGCTGTGCACCAGGTACACCAGCACATGGCTCGTGAGGGAGCCACGGGGTGTGCGAGGCCGGGACGCAGGTGGGATCGGGCTGTGTGCTTTTCAGGCAGTTGCACAGCATGTGGATCTTTGGCCAAGATTTGTAACCATGTCTCTTCTCCAGGTTTATAGTTCCTTGTCACTCTATTAACTCAAACGAGAGATGTTTACATTGCATAAGTAGCTGGAGCGGTGGATAGTAACCTATCAATTTTCATGACTATTCCCTGGCAAAGGCTCATAGGCTGTCTCGCAGGACACTAATACCCAAAGCTCCTGGGGCACAAGACACCCACAAAGCCTTGCTATATTTCAGGAGACTGCAGTTCAACAGCTAATAAAACCGCCAGGTCAAGAACTGCACAGTCAGGTCTCTGTGGAGTCCTGGCATAAGACCAAATTCTGCTGATGGGTAGCTCCAGAGAAAAGGATGAGCACGGAGCGAGAGTGGAGGTGAAGGCTCATCTGCAGCAGGCTGCTCTAACGAGGGGCTGCTTTGCCTGCAAGTCACGGGAGGCAGGTTCCACTGGCGACCAGGTTTCAGTGTGGTCTGGCTTGACACTGCTGCTGGGGACAGCGACGGAAGCTGCATCTGGCCTGGGGAGAGGTGTGCGGGACATGCAGATTTCCTGACTGAACTGCACGCGTGCTGCGTTCTCCTGCTGTGCTGTAACCACTCCTGAGTCCCTCCCTCTCTTTCTCTCCACAGTCCATTGATCCAGGGCAGCAGTTCACCTGGGAGAACTCCAACCTGGAAGTGAACAAACCGAAAAACCGCTATGCAAACGTGATCGCCTATGACCACTCACGTGTCATCCTGACCTCTATTGATGGTAAGAGTGACTCCAGAGTGGGCACCCTAGCAAACGGCTGTACCTGGTTGTAGCAGGAGACCATCTAAAGCAGGGGCAAACACCAAGAAACATTCCAGCATCAGCATGAGCAAAGGTGTTCTGGCTGGCAAGAAGATAGGAAGGACAATGCAGAGCTGCCTCTGCTTTCCCAGCCTCCTCAGAGCAACATGCCCCGTGTGGTTGCTTCTTGCTGCTGCTGGTGTCAGCAGAGATGTCTTGTCCCAGCAGCCTCCCTTCTCACCGCTGGCCCCGCTCTGTGACTTCAGCTGCCTTCCTCAGCACATGGTGGGACATGGCACAGTTAGCCCTAACACCCTCTGTCCCCATTTGCAGTGCCATTGTCTTCTTCTGGGGCTTGTTGGTGTTTGCTCCCAAGTGCCCAGAGCTGTACAGGTTGGGGGGTGCCCCTTCCCCTAGGACATCAGGCTCCACATGTCCCTGTGCTCCATGGGAGATGCATCAGGCCCTGGTCTTCATAGCATTGACCCCCGTGGCTCCAAGAACCAGCCCCACATCTCTGAGTCTGGGCTCATACATGCCTCATTAGTGCCTGCTTTGCAGTCCCCTCGCACACAGAGGAGCTGGAGCCCAGGTACCGAAGCCCAGGCTCACCTGTTCCCCCTGTTTTATGAATCAGCACCCAGCTCTGCATGAGAGGACTGAGCCTGCTCATGGGGGATAGGGAAGATGGAGCTGCTTCAATGCACTCCTGCTTGGGGAAGAGACTGGGGCCTGGCGGTGCCTACAGGTGGCCCTGCAGTCACTAGTGTCTGTTTTCTTGGGATGGAAGAGTCTTTTCTAATGCTAATGCACCACTCATCCTCTGGGGGAGGAGGGGGGTCCAAACGGTCTCTCACAGAGGGGCTTGTCTGCAGCAGCAGCAGCAAAAAAAATCCTGATTGTGGATGAACACTGTTAAGACAGCTGTGGGGTGAGCACATAGGGGAATCCCTGTTTTCCAGCCTGACTCAGTGTCTGTGTCTTCCTGGGAACCGTTCCCAAAGCACCCTGCCAGGTCCCTGCCGCCCATGCCAGCGGAGCTGGGCACTGCACTCCAGCTGCTGCTCCCCTGGAGCCACCAGCGCTTTGTTTCTGCTGGAGGCTTCTGGGACCTGTAGAAAATTTCCCAGGACAAAAGGGTGAGGGGGAGACCCTCAGCTTTTTTTCCTTCCTCTAATGAAATGCAGATGCACTGTTCTTGGGA